>NC_143051.1:24040000-24305000 GCF_057628025.1 Oncorhynchus mykiss
TTGATCACATAACATACCCTATCTCTAGGAGCAGCTTGCCCACAGCCTTCCAACGCCAACGTCATCTCAAACATAGAGAACTCTGCATTCATAGCTTCTCCTGACTCCCCCTTTCTCTTAAAGACATCTCCATGCTTCTTTAACTTTTCCCTACATCTCCTCTTACTCTCATCACACAGGTGCTCACATCTATGAACCGGTACATCTGAAATGTACCATTATGTTTCACATGATAAAAATGTTTTGATTGATGGAACAATCCAGCCAATGGTTAGGCAGCTGTGGTTTTGGCAGAGGAAACTGATTGGTCAGGACTCATGAGTAAAAGGTCCTGCCCCAGAGCAAATCTCTACAAATGAACAAAACTTTCTACAAATTTACAAATCTCTTGGTAAGGTGATAACAGTGACAGAACTCTGAGTACATGCAGATTCAAAATCTGCAAGTGTATCTTAAATTCACAGTAGAATATTCATACTCGTAAATTCACTTTATGCTTTAAATCGTATTGAATGTATTCAAATGTCAAATTACAAGTTTGCGACCATTCTTAAATCTTTCACACATCATGATACAAACTTGCGAATCATACTTGCAACCATGAATCATAAATAGTGTGTGTTCACGAAATTCAAAATACAAGCCCTGTGCTTCTGTCATCATTATAATCCCATAATTCAAGGCCCTACCTTCAGTGAGACATAAGGAGGATGGAATTTGACCTGCCCGGTTAAATTAAGCATATGCTTTTCTTTATGCCATTGAGTCTGAGTCACAAATTTAAAACATGCAGAAATACATGGAATCAGATGAGCAGATATTGAATGAAGCTACATTTATTAAACAATTTGGCCGAATTTGTATGAGGTTTAGTTAAAAAAAGTGAAAAGCATAATACAAATATGTATAAACTGTAATGACACTTTGGAATAATATTAGTTGCAAAAAATCGAATCTCTTGTCTTTTTACTGAAAACGTCATCTCACAGTAGCACAATCGTTTCTGTGTGACGTTGCCTGGGCACCATGGAAACCGCTCTTAGCTTGTGTCATTTCTTTCTTCAGTCTCTATAACAGTTTGAGAGCTACAGGAGTACGGAATGACTGATGACATTCTCAGTTAGCTGGTTATCTGTTATCGTTATTTGACCATCTAGTTAGTTCGCTAGCTAGCTAATCTTGTTTAGTTTGATCTAGCTAGCTAGTTAGGTTAGTGACAGTTGGTAAACTGGTTAGCTAGCTACATTAGCCAAGGTTACGTATTAGCTAGCTAACGTTAGCTAGCTACTAGTTTTTTTTTGCTTGGAAGACGTTGTTGTCAAGAGGTGGTCCACAGAACAAAGACTCGAATCAATGCTCGAATCAATAAAAGTCACTGGTATGTATGCACTTCATCTGTGTATGACTTGAATTTGCTTGAATTAGCTAACATTAGCTTTCCAATCTGTCCAGAAAGCCAGCAACAACAAAAACACACTGCACTTCAAACAGATAAAATGCTTATAATAAATTGTGCTGCATATATGCTGCATTTCCACTCACTCTGAAACTGGCTGTTGTTTTGACATCCGTTAATTTTATGTTTTTAATAGTAAAAATGTATTCTATTTTTAAATCCGTTCTAGAGCAAAAAACAACAAGCACTAGTATCATGACAGGTCAACAGATAGAGGCCAAGTTGAAAGCTGCATCCTCTGAAGATGGAGAGGGTCAGTTTATGGCTTGAGCGGAGTGAGCTGGTCAGGGAATGGTAGACGATGGTGCTGGAGTCTGCTGATGATCTTGTAGAGACATAATAGACATGTTAGACATTATAAAGCAGTCATAACGTACGTGCTTAACTTTTCAAGCACCTTTCAAGACACCAAAAGTCACTTTTACATACACAAGATAAAACATCTATAAAAGCACACATTTAAAAGAGTAAGCATATAAAAAGTACACCAACATTGTTATAACAAGTCTAACAATGCATTATTACTGTCAGTAGCTGTTGCAGTACTTGTTAGTACATTGACATGGTCAAAGGATATTTATCCATTCTTAATGTATTTGTTCCATGACCAGCTACGGACTCATCTTTTGGAATGATTCAGCTTGGGCACTGTTATCTGACATGGTTTGTTTTGAAATCTGTTGTTGCCATGTGATCTGCAGAAGTCCTGAATTGGTTGAGTTGTTAGTGCAGTGGTTGCATAGCTTCCACATCAGTGCTCCTGTCTGAACAAAGTAGTTATACACAGTGTGATGACGCTCCTGGTCAACCAGCCCATCTCACTGGAGCACAGGACACAAGGCTCTGCACTATGGCTGCTACCCTGTCAGACTCTGGAGGCACGATGGGAATCATTTGGCGACACGCCTACATCATAACTGACTGTGCTTTGTGCATAATAGTCCCACTAAGGACTGCTGGTATTGCTATAAAGCTGTAACTGGAGAGGTTGTCGGAAATGTCCATTTGAGGTCTATGCACTGTGATTCTATGAAATGGAGGAGGATAGAAGCAGCCTTTATTGCCTTGGGCTGAGTGAGTCAGTGTTGCTCTGCAAACACAAACTAATGATATCACCCTCTGAGCTATTGAATAATCCTCTATTGGGTTCTGTAAACAACACATGCACACATGACATAATTCACAGAAATCTAGCTTTAGAGCTGAACTGGCTGCAGACTGAAGAAGCTCCCCTGTCTCGTTCTGTAAGAGGATTAGTCTATGTACTGTTCAGTGAGTTAGTGAGAGAATCTAAAATAAGTAAGCTGCTGCGTCAGTATTACTGACTCAACCCTCGGTCAGTCATCATCACTTGTTGTTTCAGAAAGGCTCCATTGGCCAGAGATGGAGCAGTCTAAGAAGTACCTCCTGAGCTTGACAGTGCCGGTAGAGATGGAGATCTCTAAGAAGTACTCAAGCCCCACTGTGCCGGACAAGCAGCCTCTGAGCCCCACTCAGGTGTGCCTGGAGAAGCTGTCCTCCAGCATCCTCAAGGACCTCTTCACCACAGGAACCAGCAGCTACAATGTGCTCCTGCAGGGCGAGGAGGAGGAGAGACAGAGCCCAAAGCACTCCCCGTACCGCAGGCCCAAGAAGACTGTGAGATGTGCCTCTACATCCAGCAGGTCACACGATAACCACCACCATCCGTCTGTAACTCCTCTGTTACTGTTGGGCCAGCAGGGCAGCGGAGACACCAGGGACACCAGGCACTCCTCCCACCACCATATCTTCTCCTCCGCCTCAGGGGGCTTTGCCAGCGGACAAAAGGCAGCCCACAGCATCAGGGTCCTGGGTAGCACCATGGGCCTGTCCCCCCGCCCTGTCACCCGGCCACGGAAGACCTGCTTTTCCAGCTCACCCCGTACCAAGCTGCCCTCGCTGCCCAGAGGAGGGGTGATGCGGGAAGGGGAGAACGCCGGAATCAAGAAGCTTTGCATCCTCACTGCCATCAAGCCGTCCAACGTGGAGAAGGAGAAGGTGAAGTTCTTCAAGTCGGACTTTAGCTACAATCCTCAGTTTGAGTACAGCAACCCTGTGTCTCCGCTGGTGCTGGCTCGCCACAACAATGCCTCCGACCGCTTCCTGACACAGGTGAGACCCAGGTCAATTAATTAATAGTGTTTTTTTGGGCCATTTTAAACCATAAATGTCCCTACACATCAGCTATAACAGTGGAGAGGTGAGGAGCGAATTATCATGCCAATTACTGTTACAGGTAAGTCTAAGGACAGGAGACAAGTTTTAATACAACTAAGGCAAGAAGTAGAATAGGCACAACAAACAGTAAGCACTTCCAGAGGTCGGTACAGATGACCTACCCTGTCCTAAACCATGTCCCAAGTGCCCAATACTACTGCTGAGCCGGCTGATTTTAAATAGTGAGGCACATTGTGCCGGGGTCAAGCCCAGAGCCTGTGGCCAAACAATTTTTCTCTGCCAAACCTCTTATTCTCCCAGGACTGAGCTGAATTAAATATGCTCACTCGGTGAAAGCCACGTAGCCAGGCAGCAGACAAACCCTGACAGACAAGCTTGGATAGATTAGTTGGGGGGGAAAGGTGCTTTAAAACTCAAGCTTAGCACACCAGTCAGGGGGTGGAATGAGACACCAGTGCTCTCTCTGTCTGAGCTGTAGTCTGGAGATCTATCCACATTAGTATTTATCAAATGGCTATCCACATTAGCCCTTAGAAAGGCCAGATAGCCAACAAGCTACTCTAACGATAGATCAATAGCTGAGTGAGTATGTTAAAAGTCATGTTGTGATTACCCCAACAAGAGAGACAAGAGAAATCAGACATCATAAAGGTTATTGGATACATGAATATTACTGCACATCTTTGTACCTCACGCAATAGTTAGCGGAGCTTCAAGAATGATTTGAGGGAGAAATACATTTCCAAGAAAATATTATTTCAAGCACTACTGTAAATCACAGTGATTGTACTAGGTAGCCTGCTGTATAACATATAGTCCAGTAGAATTAATAGAATGTAGTCTGGGCTAGTGTTTTGAGTGCGGTTGGAATTGAATAGCAACCCCTAAGGTGTTCTGTTGTGTGCTTGCTATCTGGGTAACACTAGTATACTGATAGGAACCTATGGCAGCCTCTTTTGTTGAGTGAAGACTACAGAAAATGTAGGTAATGTGATCCTGTGGTGGACGTTGCCGTTTGTGCTATCATGTTTACTTTCTTCCACTCCTGGGATTAGTATTGTTTTACACATTCCCATTGTGTATAGCTGTGTGGCCATTCACTACACTGATGTAGAATAGAACCCCTTTTTTTGTTTTGATCCTCAATGCTGACAATCAACTGTTATTAAACTTCAAACGATGAAACACAAATTAGCCTATCTGCCCAACTTCATGTTGTTTAGGCTACCTCATGCAGTTATCTTAACCCTGATAAGCTTCAGGAACTCATTTACACTGTGTGACTTCAACAGCTAATTGTGCTATTGCGCAACAACTCCAGTTACTGTACATTTAACAGAACTGACTTGATTTCCAGTCTCTATTTGATCTCTATGGCGTGTGCGCTGGGGCGAGAGAGAGGATGATCTCTGTAATGATCTGTAGGGAGCAGGGACTGTTTCTATTAAGCCTAGTCCACAGCCCTGACCACACCACAGAGAGAAGAGAGAAAGCACTGACCTGTCCTGCCCTGGCCTTGCCACCTGACAAAACAACTCCAAGTGCTATTCCTAAAAGGGAGCTATTTATATAGCCTAATCATAGATAGCTCTGCTATGCAGTATATCCCTCCAAACAAATCAACTGAAGGATCTTGTTATTTCCCTCAATATCATCTGAACACGTTGTACTCCTGAACTGAATCAAGCCTTTGTAGCTGTATCCTCACTGAGATAACACCTAAGTCCATTATTAGATTTTAGCATAATGTTTTCTGTCATTGTGTTTCTCTCCCCCTACAGGCGGTGCGTATCATGGAGTTGGCCCTCCAGAAGTATGGGAATTATGAGAAGTTTGAGCAAGCCACAGGAGGCAACCTGCTCACCAAGTGCCGTATCTGGTACCTGGTCAAGAAGTACATGGAAAAGGAGGGTTGTATTGGGGAGGTGAGAGGATATGAGCCAGCTGGAGTAATCTGATTCTAGAACTGTGGTCAAGGGCAACTTTTACCTGGAGAATGGTAGAAGCAACCCCTTACCACAGATCCAGGGTCAACTACAGTGCCTTCAGAAAGGATTCACACCACTTGACTTTTTCCACATTTTGTTGCTACAGCCTGAATTTAAAATAGATTAAATATATATTTTTTGTCACTGGCCTACACACAAAACTCCATAATGTCAAAGTGGAATTATGTTTTTAGAAATCTTGAGTCAATAAGTATTCAACCCCTCTGTTGTGGCAAGACTAAATAAGTTCAGGAGTAAAAATGTGCATAAAAGTCACTTAATAAGTTGCATGGACAGTAATAGTGTTTAACATGATACCCCACACATACAATTATCTGTCCCTCAGTCGAGCAATGAATTTCAAACACAGATTCAACCACAAAGACCAGCAAGGTTTTCCAATGCCTCACAAAGAAGGGAACCTATTGGTAGATGGGTAAAAAAATAAAAACAGACATTGAATATCCCTTTGAGCATGGATAAGTTCTTAATTACACTTTGGATGTTGTATCAATACACCCAGTGTAACGGATCTCGTGGGTTGAAGAAGGAGACCAAGGTGCAGCGTTGTAGGTGTTCATTATTTTTAATAAACTGAACACTGCAACAAAATAACAAAGTAGAAAAAAACGAAAGCGCACAGCTCTGTCGGGCAACAAAACAGCTAAACAGAAAATAACTCCCCACAAAACCCAAATGGAAAATGACAACCTATATATGATCCCCAATCAGAGACAACGATAGACAGCTGCCTCTGATTGGGAACCATACTCAGCCAAAAACACAAAGAAATAGAAAACATAGATTCTCCCACCCGAGTCACACCCTGACCTAACCAAACATAGAGAATAAATAAGGATCTCTAAGGTCAGGGCGTGACACCCAGTCACTACAAAGATACAGGCGTCCTTCCTAACTCAGTTGCCGGAGAGGAAGGAAACCGCTCAAGGATTTCACCATGAGGCCAATTTTTTTATTTTTTATGTTTATTTAACTAGGCAAGTCAGTTAAGAACAAATTCTTATTTACAATGATGACCTACCAAAAGGCAAAAGGCCTTCTGCGGGGATGGGGGATTCAAAATAAATGAAATAAAAATATAGAACAAAACACACATAACGAACGACAAGAGAGACAACACACCACATAAAGAGAGACCTAAGACAACAACATAGCATGGCAGCAACACATGACAACACAGCATGGTAGCAACACAACATGACAACAAAATGGTAGAAACACATGGCAGCAGCACAACATGGTAGCAGCACAAAAGAGGGTACGAACATTGTTGGGCACAGACAACAGCACAAAGGGAAAGAAGGTAGAGACAACATGATTGAGTCTTTGAATGAAGAGATTGAGATAAAGCTGTCCAATTTGAGTGTTTGTTGCAGCTTGTTCCAGTTGCTAGCTGCAGCAAACTGAAAAGACAAGCGATCCAGGGATGTGTGTGCTTTGGGCACCTTTTTAACTGAATGTGACTGGCAGAACGGGTGTTGTATGTGGAGGATGAGGGCTGAAGTAGATATCTCAGATAGGGGGGAGTGAGGCCTAAGAGGGTTTTATAAATAAGCATCAACCAGTGGGTCTTGCGACAGATATACAGAGATTACCAATTTACAGAGGAGTATAGAGTGCAGTGATGTGTCCTATAAGGAGCATTGGTGGCAAATCTGATGGCCAAATGGTAAAGAACATATATTTTGGTGACCAATGGTGACTTTAAAAGAGTTTAATTGCTGTGATAGGAGAAAACTGAGGATGGATCAACAACATTGTAGTTACTCTACAATACCAACCTAAATGACAGAGGGCAAAGAAGGAAGCCTCTACAGAATAATGTTGACTCAGGGGTGTGAATACTTATGTAAATTTGATATTTCTGTATTTCATTTAAATACATTTGCAAAAACTAAAAACATGTTTTCACTTTGTCATTATTGGGTAAAATATATGTAATATTTTTTAATTCAGGCTGTAACACAACAAAATGTGGTTTAAGTCAAGGGGTATGAATGCTTTCTGAAGGCACTGTATGTTCATCCATCTAGTGGTTATGTCAGAGAGCAGTTCCCAGATGTCCCATGGCTATAAAAGAACAGCCACACAGTTACAGGAGAAGGCTGACATCCCCGACTTGTACAAGGTTTCCATTTCCATGAGCACATCCGCTTTACAGCCCTGTTGTTTTTGTTGAATAAATGAATAATAACTTCTGACACGTTCTGAGCCATGAAGGTCATAGAGACCATGGGAAACAGACATAAGAAAATACCACTCTCCCAGGACCTGGTTAATCTTGTTCCTCCTAAATCTCCCAAAAGAACAAACCCCCTAAGATCACTATAATTAACATTCTGCACACCAGAATCAAAGCAATTCCCACATAGTAACCCCATATTCTGCTATGGTACCGTAGCGCTTATTAAGGTAGAGGTTTCTTAACCACATATCTCTATGTGGTGTCTTTGCCAGAAAAATCTCAAAATCTCTCCCTCTCTCTGTTGTCAGATAGTGGTCAACGTGACAGACGACCTCCTCTCCAGAGCGTCCATGACGGTGGTGAACAGCCGGCCCACTCTGACCATCAACATTGCCACAGCCCGGGAACACTGGCTGGAGGGCATGCTACGACACGAGATCGGTTGGTACTATAACTCCATTATACCTCTAGGGGTGCTTAGTTTTGTCAAGAGGTGCACAAATCCCAGTGTTTGTTCCAGTATTGCAGCCACACAGTAATTCAAGGGTAACAATGCACACAGTTGTCCTGGATCAGGGAGAATGGGTCAGGAGTGCTAGGTGCAAAATATGTATTGGTTGATAAGAGGCACTTCCACAACCACAGCACATTTAAATGAACACAATCATTACTCATGGTCCTGGACCACTCAATACTGAACTTGCTGTTTGCTCTCAGTAATTCACCGGCCCACTAGTCTGCTCTGCTGTACTCAGCAGCACTGTTATTTTTTCTAGGATGAGGTCAGCTTGGGACTCCTCACCCTGGTGGTGCAATATAGCCACTGCGATCATTTCCTGTGTCTGTACCCTCTGCCCAGGCACACACTACTTCCGGGGCATCAACAACGCCCAGCAGCCGTGGAACAGCGGAGTCGGCAGGAAGAAGCACAACCTCCGACCTTTGAACCCCACGGAGGAGGGGCTGGCCAGCATCCACTCTGTCCTGTTCCGTAAGGACCCTACCCTGTGGAGGGCTGCCTTGCTCTACTACACTGTGTACCAGGCCAGCCGCATGTCCTTCTCTCAGCTGTTCCACAGCCTGGGACGCTTCGTCCAGGACCCCAACACACGCTGGGACTATTGTGTACGAGCCAAGAGGGGACAGACCAACACCGCACAGCCAGGTAACTAACACAGACATAACCGTTTGTTCACACGCTCATCCAGATGTAGTATCTTAATTTGAGCCGGTTTGCTACAGCAGGAAAATAATCAATCCTGCAGCAACAGGAAATGTGAATTATTATGTGGATTATAATTAATGGACATTTTTGTAGGGGTCGATACATCTTTCGTAAGGGAAAATCAAGTCTGAAATTTGAAGGTGTAAATTGCAAACTTCAGAAGCCTTTTTAAACCGCCGATACACCACACGTTCTGAATGTTCTGCATTGCAGGAAAGTATTCCTGCAACAGGGTGATCAAATTAAGCTCCTACATCTGTACATAGGCGGTCCTGCATGCAGCTACACGCCTATCTCTTACTTGAGCTTTTCCTCCTACTGGAGTCAGCATTTTCTACCAGGCCTTGACTGTTTTTAACTTCTGATATAATGAATGTGGCCTTGGCTGTTTTTAACTTCTGATGTAATGAATGTGGCCTTGGCTGTTTTTAACTTCTGATGTAATGAATGTGACCTTGGCTGTTTTTAACTTCTGATGTAATGAATGTGACCTTGGCTGTTTTTAACTTCTGATGTAATGAATGTGGATGTAACAGCTTTCTTCTGTGGACAAAGGATCGGACCAAAGCGCAGCGTGGTTAGAGTTCAACATGTTTAATAAAGACCATAAATGTGAACACTACAAAATACCAAAACAACAAATGTGGAAAAACCGAAACAGTCCTATCTGGTGCATAGACAGAAGACAAGAAACAACCACCCACAAAACCCAACACAAAACAGGCTACCTAAATATGGTTCCCAATCAGAGACAATTACTAACACCTGCCTCTGATTGAGAACCATATCAGGCCAAACATAGAAATAGACTAACTAGACATACAACATAGAATGCCCACTCAGATCACACCCTGACCAAACAAAGCATATAAACATACAAAGCAAACTATGGTCAGTGCGTGACAGTGGACTTGGCTGTTTCAGTACGTACTGATGTCATCTCCATGGGCTTGTTGTTGTATATTTCAGGTTGTTTCAGTAAGGACCAGGTTTACCTGGATGGCATCCTGAAGATCCTGAGACACAGAGAGAAGATTGACTTCCAGCTGCTAATGTCTCTGGGGAAGGTGGGTAACAGGGGGTATGTTTAATATATCAGACTAGGACCCATAGACATAGCAACAGTAGGTTTATCAGGAGGCTGCCTAACCTGCATCCTATGCCTTTTTGTGAGTAATGATTATTTTTCAAAGGGTTTGCATTACACTGCAGACAGGAGACGCAAAGGGCGATGTGTTTGACTGCACAGCTTTCGTATCGCTCTCCTCTCTCCCTCTCTCTCCACCATAACTACAATGCCTATTTGCACATGAATTTAAATGAGATGCCAGGCTGAAAAAGCTTACGTAAATACAGCAGTATGAGGAGAAAGCAGAGCAGACCATATTATGACTTCAGGCATAGAGAGGGAACACATGACTCAATGTGTTTCACACAGATGGGCTTCCAGTGTTACTGCTGTCTGTTCTAGGCATATCTGTATAGCACAGGTGGCCAACCCTCCTCCTAGAGAGCTACTTGGTATGCAGGCTTTTGTTCCTGCCATGCTTTAGCACATCTGATTCTAATGAGCTGCTCATCAGAGCATGGATTCACAGTTCCTGGTGTGTTAGAGTAGGGCTGGAACAAAAGCCTGCCTGGAGAAGGGTTGGCCAGTGGCAATCCCTGCTGAATAGAAACCTGCTTGCATTACATTATTCCATCTGGATTGTTTCTGTCTGATGTTTTTATTTGCTTGTTCTAAAACACAATAGCATGATCTCGATTGTTTCTGTCTGTCTGCTTGCCCAGGTGTCGTACGAGGACGTGGATCGGCTGAAAGGCCTGGCGCAGATGGAGCCCGTGAGGATACCTCACTTCCTGCAGGACACAGCGTGCTACGCTGAACAGCTGGAGAAGATCATGGAGGTCAACCAGCTGACTGATGAGGAGCTCAGGGTGCTCATCCGAGACATGGAGGACTAGTGGGCCTGCACACTCAGTTACTCCAACACATAGCTTTTATAGGTTAACAGCAACCGGACCAAGATCCATTTGGGATTGAAACGTTTTGTAAATAACAAAGGCAGAGAGGTTGTTATAAGGTTGTTATAAAGGTATGTGTTGGAGTACGTGAGTGTGCGGGTTCTTCTGTCCCAGTACCCCATGAAAAGTGACCATATGCTCCTCATCTGAGCATACCCAGAAAGAAGTGACCCCTGACCCTCCAGCATGCCACACTTCCACCGAGCTACTGAGCTACCGAAACCTCATTAAAGTCAGTGACATCATTCACAGTGACAACCCTGCATCTCTCACTACCATCCCCAACAGGCAAAATGGCATATGATGTCATGATGATGTAGTTTCCTGGTTGAAAACTGGTTTTCTACTACGTATGGTAGCTGTGTGACGTGACATGACTTGTGCAGCGTACTGTATTGTATGTAGGATTTCCCTCTCCATATTTCTCCATCTCTCTATCTCTCTCTTGCACCCCAAAGGTAAGTGCACTTCTATTTTCAATCTTCTGTTCCAAAGACTAATGGGTTCCTATGCTTTTACTGTGCCCTTGGTTGGTTGCTGTTCTTATAGTTGATGTTCAGGGAATTACCCATGAACCAGAGAGAGTGTGTGGTTGTCAGGATCGGGCTGCAGTAAGAGACATACAGGAGAGAGATGGCTATGGTATCATAAAAGCACAACACTGATTCATGATGTGCCAGGTCACAGTGGAGGAAGGCATGTGGAAGAGGCAAACTAACGAAGCACAAGACAGCAGCATAGTGCTGAGATAGTAGGATTGTGATAGCATAGAAGTGCATTGTGGATCATATGTATTTGTGCCCCGTTGATGTATCCGGCAAGAGGTTACCTTGGTGCAGCAGCATCAATCCCTTCAAACACCCACCGTCTTAAGATTTGCACTTTTCTCTTCAGCATTTATAACCTTTCACCTATGAACTTTGAACTGCTTTGTTTCTGGCAGTTTCCTTAGAGAAAACCTTATAACCTTACACTGATAAACTCTCCTTGCTGCATTTTAAAACCAACCAATAGGCCTAGTGTTTTTAAAGGCACAGTACAACAGTAATATTGTACTGTAATGTTTTTCTCCATTTGTCAAACATGATTGACAGGTTGTTGATGTTCTTGCTTTTGGTACCTGTTATGAGAACTGAACACTGTGATATTTGATAAATATTGTTCTATTGACACTTCCACCTAGCCTGGTCCTAGATCAGTTTGTGCTGTCTTGCCAATAGTTATTTCTAATGACCATAGGAGTGGGCAGGACATCACAAACTGATCTGGGACCAGTCTAATTTTGACCTGATGTAGGTAGCATGTTTGCTGCCGATACTTCACCACAAATGGCCCTGGGCATGATCCAACTGTATGATGAGCACTATGTATTGTATTGCACTGTATTTTAATACCTCCTGATGTTCACTGAAGCCCCGGGAAACCCTAATAAAGTGGATCCATCACCTTGGAGACTTCTGTCTCAATCTGAGGAAAGAGGTGTTGCAGTCACCTTGTCACTTCATTAATCTCCGGTTTCGCTGTGAGACTTGACTCCATTGTGGCTCTGTGTTTATTGGCACCTACAAGTACTGACATGCTGGAAAATAGGCCTCTGTCTACACGGATCACCAACGGATCCTGGGCGGTCACTCTGCTCCATAGAACCTGGGTTGTATTCACTAGGCATGAAATGGAAGAAAACAGGCTGAAACAGGGAGGTACTATCGGAACTTGTCCAATAAGAAATGCTTGTTTTAATTTTCTGTTGCAGAACATTTTTAAACGTTTTTCTACTGGTGTGCCCTGATTTGTTAAACTGATAGGTGCTTGTCCTACTTGAGGAGACAACTTCATAGTGGGGGCTGGTCAGGAGGTGTTTTCTATGGTTAGATATGGGTGTTTATCAGTGGAGCCTGCTGAGGGGATGACGGCTCATAATAATGGCTGGAATGAAGTCAGTGGCATGGTATCCACCACATAGAAACCATGTGTTTGATACCATTCCATTGACTCCATTTCAGCCATTATTATGAGCCGTCATCCCCTCAGCAGCCTCCACTGGTGTTTATAGTCTATTGGTCGAGCTTGACCTGGCTGTGTTATACTACTAACAATGGAATCAGGTTCATTTTAACATGGAAACCAGATGATAAATGTATGAGATTCTACTTTTTACGCAAGACAATGTCAAAAGCCAAGTTTCTAAACATTCTGAGTCAGTTTTTATTCTGTTAGGGCGTGTTTCACATGGCTTGGAAGCCAACCATAAATATTTCACAGAGCCATTTTGTTTTAGAAGCTTGTCTGGTAGAAGTGGGTTAAATGTTTGTAGGACATGTGTGACAGCTGATGTGTGGGTGGGCTCAATGAGAAGAGGCCTCTGCAGTCCACATCTTTCACCGCTAGAGGGCAGTCCCATCCACTACTTTCTCCATAGCTCTATTCGGTAGTGAAATGATTAGACTATGATATGTGAAATCACTTAAAAAACGGAAGAAAGCGGCAACTCAACTCCCAACATCATATACCAATGATGAAAGTAGAATTATGCATTTTACTTTAAACACATTCCATCCTAATGTGACAGAGCCAGTATTGACCGATAATAACCACACTCTTAGTGAGGATATGTTTGTTGACATCACAGACCGAAGGTTCCTTCTGAACTTCCTCATCCTGTAATACATGATGTTGACAGTGATGTAACCATAGCAACAGAGGATGTAACATCCCCCAAGCACAGTTCACTCCGACATGTGCCACTGAAAGAAGAACTTGGCTGAACTGAAACAGAGAAGCTGTTGCAAGAGCAGAGGTCGACACAGGCACACTTACCTTCAGGATGTCCCAGCTTCCAAAATAGGAACCTCAGCAATGAATAGTCCTTATTTTCACATTAATCATCTGGTTGGAAAGCCAGGTCTACTTTTTTAGGATACTGATAATGAATACTCTTAAATGTCTGCCCACATGACAAAATACTACAGTTTACTATAGAATAGTACAATACTTACTATAGAATTATAACGGAAACTGTAGTATACTGTAGAATACTACACCACACACTGTAGGATCCATCGATCATGTATATTGTAGTACTTACTATAGAATGTTGTAGTATACTGTAGAATACTATAGTAAATACTACAGTGCTATCTGCAAAACAACTGTACTAAATACTACAATAAGGTCTGCAAAAACACTGCACTTTTAAATAGTAAATACTACAGTGTTTAATTTGCATATACCCTGCCAATTCCCCTCCCCCATATCGCAGTTTGAGCCACCAACAAGTGAGAAACCTACATGCTATGTATAGACCATATATTGTGTTCCCTACAGATTATAGAAAAGGGCAGAAGCTCTCAACTATCTGTTCCGACCCCAGTCCTACCTACCTCCAGTAGGTTTCCTGAAGAAGAAAGCCTCCACTTCTTTGTCAAAGATAATAAAACAAAAACACTACAGTAAATACTACAGTATACTACAATACACAAAAACACTACATTAATTACCATAGTATATTCTACAGTTGTCTTTTACCACAGTATGTATACCATAGTTAACTGTAAATACTACAGTATACTACAGTAAACACTACAGTATCCACTGTAGTGTTTTTGCAGACTACAGTGAATACTACAGTAAATTCTGCAAGAACACTACACTGAATACGATAGTATTTTTTCATGTGGGTAGTGAAGTGTTATAATAACAGTCAGCCCTAGGATTCAAACCCACTTCTCTAACCTCTGTTAAGAGGTTACATTCCATCACTATCCCTAAGCTCAACATGAATAAAAAGGAATAAATCAAAGTTAGCGGGATTGCAGAAGATCACTTGTACGAAAAACAGTCTCTGTTTCTGGGGCTTTTACAGAGCAGCTTTGATCTGTTAAATGTCACCATTGTCTGTATATTGTACATTGTCTGTCACCATTATAGTGGTAGCCAACACACTTCAATGCAAAAGATCAACTGTCTGTTCACCTGTTCTACTATACTACTACTATTCTACTATATGTTATAAACCTAGCTCCCTTTCGGATGCATAGAGCAAAACATTTAAATTATAATAGCCTATCTAATAGGCCCAATTAAATGAGAGATGCTCATGGTAATTTGTTATATGGCTACTTCAGAAATATGAACTCATCGTAGCCAGAAAAGGTGCAATGGTTATGATATACACTGAATTTACAAAACATTAAGAACACCTTCCTAATATCAACTTGCACTCCCCGTTTTGCCCTCAGAACAGCCTCACTTCAGGGACACATGGACTCTACAAGGTGTCGAAAATGTTCCCCGGGATGCTGGCCCATGTTGACTCCAATCCTTCCCATCCTTCCATACCAGTGTGTCAAGTTGGCTGGATGTCCTTTGGGTGGTGACCCATTTTTGATACATGGGAAACTGTTGAGCTTGAAAAACCCAGCAGCATTGCAGTTCTGGCTAACCTAGACTCAGAGCATTTCGTATTATTCTGTACGTAAATCTGTACGTAGACCCTCCATTTCATATGATATGTTACGTTTCGTATGTATTAATTGGTGGATGTCCATCATTTATTTCATATGATTTGTTACGAATTACAATTTGTATGGTATTTTACGAATTTGCAAATAGTTAGCATGTTAGCTAACTCTTCCCCTTACCATAACCTTAACCCTTCCCCTAGCCCTAACCTTAACCCTTTAACCTAGCCATCTAGCTAATGTTAGCCACAACATATTGGAATTCGTAACATATCACACATTTTTAAAGTACATAACATATTTAGCAAAGTAGCTAAAAAGTAGTAAGTAGTTGAAAAGTTGCTAATTAGCTAAAATACTAAAGTTGTCCATGACGAGATTTGAACACACAACCTTTGGGTTGCTAGATCAAATTATATGCCCACCCACCTTTTGTTTTTGCCTTAGGTAGCCTTTTGTCTTAAGAATTTAAAATGGATTCCATTGAGATCGTATCACTGGCTGACACACAACACCCCATAATGTCAAAGTGGAAGTATGTTTTTAGATTTTTTTTTTTTACAAATAAATGAAAAATGAAAAGCTGAAACATCTTGAGTCAATAAGTATTCAACTCCTTTGTTATTGCAAGCCTATATCAATTCAGGAATAAAAATGTGCTTAATTAACATGATTTTTTAATGACTTTCTGTACCCCACACATACAATTATTTGTAAGTGGCTGCATCATGATATGGGCATGCTTGTCATTGGCAAGAACTAGGGAGACATTTTCACAGGGTGCAACTTCGGTTTTAAAAGTGGGAGGGGGGGAATTTAAAAAAAATCAGCTCGGAGACGTCCGCATGGTCCTAAAGCACACCGTAGCTTTGTTTTGTATCACATTCCAGTGATAAAACTGTGAGGGACAAAAATGCAATTTCAGAATATCCCCGCGTCCCCAGTGAAAGTTATGCCCCTGTTATTTTAGGATAAATAGCAGAGCTAAGCACAGGCAAAATCCTGGAGTTAAACCTGGTTCAGTCTGCTTTCCAACAGACACTGGGAGACAGATTCACCTTTCAGCAGGACAATAACCTAAAACACAAAGCCAAATATAAACTGGAGTTGCTTACCAAGACGACATTGGTCGAGTTACAGTTTTGACTTAAATCAGCTTGAAAATCTATGCCAACACTTTAAAATGGCTGTCTAGCAATGATAAACAACAAACTTGACAGAACTTTAAGATTTTTTCAATAATGTGCAAATATTGTACAATCCAGGTGTGCAAAGCTCGTAGAGTCTTACCCAGAAAGGCTCACAGCTGTAATCGCTGCCAAAGGTGATTCTAACATGTATTTAGTCAGGGGGTTGAACACTGTAGTTCAGAGATATGTGTGTGTGTGTGAGAGTTTACATACTGTATCCTATCTTCATCTGAACAGAAAATGTGTTGGAAGGAGCTAGTAATTGGTTGCCGGGCTCCATGTCAAGTTGCCTCACTTCAGTTTACTCACTTACTTATGGCACTGCCTACTCCTGATGATTTGTTTTTCAAATCACAGGAGCAAAAAATAAACCAGACAAAATAAAGCGTGTCTATCTACAGTGCCTTGCGAAAGTATTCGGCCCCTTTGAACTTTGCGACCTTTTGCCACATTTCAGGCTTCAAACATAAAGATATAAAACTGTATTTTTTGTGAAGAATCAACAACAAGTGGGACACAATCATGAAGTGGAACGACATTTATTGGATATTTCAAACTTTTTTATCAAATCAAAAACTGAAAAATTGGCCGTGCAAAATTATTCAGCCCCTTTACTTTCAGTGCAGCAAACTCTCTCCAGAAGTTCAGTGAGGATCTCTGAATGATCCAATGTTGACCTAAATGACTAATGATGATAAATACAATCCACCTGTGTGTAATCAAGTCTCCGTCACCTGCACTGTGATAGTCTCAGAGGTCCGTTAAAAGCGCAGAGAGCATCATGAAGAACAAGGAACAGACCAGGCAGGTCCGAGATACTGTTTTGAAGAAGTTTAAAGCCGGATTTGGATACAAAAAGATTTCCCAAGCTTTAAACATCCCAAGGAGCACTGTGCAAGCGATAATATTGAAATGGAAGGAGTATCAGACCACTGCAAATCTACCAAGACCTGGCCGTCCCTCTAAACTTTCAGCTCATACAAGGAGAAGACTGATCAGAGATGCAGCCAAGAGGCCCATGATCACTCTGGATGAACTGCAGAGATCTACAGCTGAGGTGGGAGACTCTGTCCATAGGACAACAATGAGTCGTATATTGCACAAATCTGGCCTTTATGGAAGAGCGGCAAGAAGAAAGCCATTTCTTAAAGATATACATAAAAAGTGTCGTTTAAAGTTTGCCACAAGCCACATGGGAGACACACCAAACATGTGGAAGAAGGTGCTCTGGTCAGATGAAACCAAAATTGAACTTTTTGCAACAATACAAAACGTTATGTTTGGCGTAAAAGCAACACAGCTCATCACCTTGAACACACCATCCCCACTGTCAAACATGGTGGTGGCAGCATCATGGTTTGGGCCTGCTTTTCTTCAGCAGGGACAGGGAAGATGGTTAAAATTGATGGGAAGATGGATGGAGCCAAATACAGGACCATTCTGGCAGAAAACCTGATGTAGTCTGCAAAAGACCTGAGACTGGGACGGAGATTTGTCTTCCAACAAAACATAAAGCAAAATCTACAATGCAATGGTTCAAAAATGAACATATCCAGGTGTTAGAATGGCCAAGTCAAAGTCCAGACCTGAATCCAATCGAGAATCTGTGGAAAGAACTGAAAACTGCTGTTCACAAATGCTCTCCATCCAACCTCACTGAGCTCGAGCTGTTTTGCAAGGAGGAATGGGAAAAAAATTCAGTCTCTCGATGTGCAAAACTGATAGAGACATACCCCAAGCGACTTACAGCTGTAATCGCAGAAAAAAGTGGCGCTACAAAGTATTAACTTAAGGGGGCTGAATAATTTTGCACGTCCAAATTTTCAGTTTTTGATTTGTTAAAAAAGTTTGAAATATCCAATAAATGTCGTTCCACTTCATGATTGTGTCCCACTTGTTGTTGATTCTTCACAAAAAAATACAGTTTTATATCTTTATGTTTGAAGCCTGAAATGTGGCAAAAGGTCGCAAAGTTCCAGGGGGCCGAATACTTTCGCAAGGCACTGTATATAATGAATATGAATTGGGTGGGTTGAGAGTATTACATTTTAAAAGCACTAAACCTCTCTCTAAAAGCTTCACTTATTCAAAAGTTTTACTTGAACCCTAAATGGTTCTCAAGTAGATTACTAAGAAACGCTCATAATTTAGAAATGGCCTTTTTGTCTTTGTGCAGATTGCCGTGTCTCATTTTCGATTAATTTCAAACAAGCATTGCAGAGCTGGCTACAATTTCAAATTTATCCCCCGGAAAAGATAAAACAAATATTACAACAAATATTATGGCTCAAAACTCAAATGTGCTGTTTGATAAAATACCTGTATTTATGGGAAAGATGTTTGAAAAGGGTATTTTGTTCTTAAATTATATTGTAAATTGGAATGGTAGAGTTATGTCTTTCATGGAGTTATCAGAATTGTATGGGACGATCGGCTCAATCCAAGAGTACAACCAATTTATTACAGCATTAACCCAAAAATGGAGGAGGCAGGTGGCAGCGGGAGGAGATGGGGCACTGGTCTTTCTGCCAAATATAAAGGATCAAAACTGTCAGAGGAATAAAAATAGCATAAATAGGAAAGTATACCAGTTTCATTTGAGGACCAGGATGTTGACAACTGTGCGACACAGATCGCAAAATTGTTGGGAGAGAGTTTTGATGTACTGATTCCATGGTACAGGGTGTATGAGTTGATATATAAAACGATGCAAGATTCAAGACTTCGTGCTTTTCAGCTAAAATTATTATATAGAATTCTTGCCACCAACAAAATGTTGAATATTTAGGGTGCAAAATCATCAACGCTCGGCAGATTTTGTTGTGAGGATACAGAATCAATAGACCATTTATTTTGGTATTGCCTTCAGGTAGCCTGTTTCTGGTCTCAGGTTCAGGAATGGCTGAAAATGCATAACATTTGATCTAAAATTGACCCTAGAAATAGTACTGTTAGGAGATCTGGAGAGACCGGGTCAGTCAATTACTAATACTCTTAGTAAAGGTATTTATCTTCAACTCACAATCTGTGGATTCTGTTTGATTAGATAGATTGAAATTGTACGTTAAACATCACAGCATAGTTGAAAGATATATGTTGCATAGAAATCCAAAGAGGGTGGCCAGCAGAGATGTGTTGGGCTGAGGGAAGCTGAGGGTTGGGATGTGGAATTGGAGACAGGTGGGAGTGGAGTTGCTGGGCGGGAGATAGAATGATGGTCAAAGATAAAAGTATAAGAAATAAAGTCAAAATAAAACATAATAAAAAGTCTGTTTGAATGACACTGAGGGGCAGTGTTTTTACAGCTAATGCTGGTTTGCCTGAGGATGATGCAGTGCAGGTGTTTGTACACATGCATATGCACACACTCTCATTCCAATACACACATATGTAAATAGTGCCAGACATGCACTCAAACATCTTACAGTCGACCTTGCTGTTATGATTTCAGTTGTCCTTGATGTCCAGTTGTCCTTGATGGCATTTTTTCTGTTTTCCTTTGTCTTTTTAGTAAATTGTCTTGGTTGTTGGAGCACTGGGGGGTTTCTTGGGGGTGGGGAATGTAATACATTTAATTTATTATTATTTTTTCTTGTGGGGGGGGGGGGACTATGGGAGGGGTAGCTATTGGGGAACTTGGAGGGTTTGGGTCCCTGTTTTTTGCCTTGTGGGAGATCTGTTGACTGTATGTTTTGGATATTCAATAAAAAAAATATGTATAAAATGCACACACACGTAAAGTGCCTAGAGCAGCTTTTTTTGTGTTGAATTTCACCCCTTTTTCTCCCCAATTTCGTAGTATCCAATTGTTGTAGCTACTATCTTGTCTCATTGCTACAACTCCCGTACGGGCTCGGGAGAGACGAAGGTTGAATGTCATGCGTCCTCCGATACACAACCAGCCGTACTGCTTCTTAACACAGCGCGCATCCAACCCGGAAGCCAGCCGCACCAATGTGTCGGAGCCGTGCACCTGGCAACCTTGGCTAGCCCGGCCCGCCACAGGAGTCGCTGGTGCCCGGTGAGACAAGGAGATCCCTACCGACCAATCCCTCCCTAACCCGGACGACGCTAGGCCAATTGTGCGTCGCCCCACGGACCTCCCGGTCGCGGCCGGTTTCGACAGAGCCTGGGCGCGAACCCAGGGACTCTGATGGCACAGCTGGCGCTGCAGTACAGCGCCCTTAACCACAATAGAGCAGCTTTTAATGGCTTCAACAGCTGAACTCCAGCCTCCCATGTACCAGTATTACTGTGCATCAGTGTGCAAGCTATAGGCTACAGCTACGTTATGTACAGTGCATTCAGAAAGTATTCAGATCCCATGACCTATTCCACATTTAGTTACATTACAGCCTTATCCTAAAATGGATTATTCTGTCCCTTCATCAATCTACACACAATACCCCATAATGACAAAGCAAAAACTGTTTTTTTTTTGCAAATATATAACAAATGACTCAGTACTTTGTTGAAGCACCTTTGGCAGCGATTACAACCTCGAGTCTTCTCGGGTTTGACTCTACAAGCTTGGCACACCTTTATTTGGGGAGTTTCTCCCATTCTTCTCTGCAGATCTTCTCAAGCTCTGTCAGGTTGGATGGGGAGCGTCGCTGCACAGCTATTTTCAGGTCTCTCCAGAGATGTTCGATTGGGTTCAAGTCTGGGCTCTGGCTGGGCCACTCAAAGACATTCAGAGACTTGTCCCGAAGCCACTCTTGCATGGTCTGGCTGTGTGCTTAGGGTCGTTGTCCTGTTGGAAGGTGAACCTTCACCCCAGTCTGAGGTCCTGAGCAGGTTTTCCATCAAGGATCTCTCTGTACTTTGCTCCGTTCATCTTTCCCTAGATCCTGACTAATCTCCCAGTTCCTGCTGCTGAAAAACCTCCCCACAGCATACAACTGTAGGGATGGTGCCAGGTTTCCTCCAGATGTGACGCTTGGCATTCAGGTCAAAGAGTTCAATCTTGGTTTCATCAGACCAAATATTCTTGTTTCTCATGGTCGGAGTCTTTTAGGTGCCTTTTGGCAAACTCCAAGTGGGCTGTCATGTGCCTTTTACAGAGTAGAAGCTTCCGTCTACCATAAAGGCCTGATTGGTGGAGTGCCGCAAAGATGGCTCTCCTGCTTGAAGGTTCTCCCATCTCCACGGAGGCACTCTGGAGCTCTGTCAAAGTAAGCATCGGGTTATTGGTCACCTCCATGACCAAAGCCCTTCTCCCCCGATTGCTCAGTTTGGCCGATCGGCCAGTTCAAGGAAGAGTCCTAGTGAATCCAAACTTCTTCCATTTAAAAATGATGGAGGCCACTGTGTTCTTGGGGACCTTCAATGCTGCAGAAATGTTTTGGTACCCTTCCCCAGATCTCTGCCTCGACACAATCCTGTCCTGGAGCTCTAAGGACTATTCCTTTGATTTCTCCGCTTGGTTTTTGCTCTGACATGCACTGTCATCTGTGGGACCTTATATAGACAGGTCTGTGCCTTTCCAAATCATGTCCAATTGAGATGTCCACAGGTGGACTCCATTCAAGTTATAGAAACATCTCTAGGATGATCAATTGAAACAGGATGCACCTGAGCTCAATTGAGTCTCATAGGGTCTGAATAGTTATGGAAATAATATAATTTTTTAAAATAAATGTGCAACAATTCTAAAAGCCTGTTTTCACTTTGTCATTACGGGGTAGTGTGTGTAGATTGATTACATTTATTTTTTTCCTCAGCAATTTTAGAATAAGGCTGTAACATAACAAAATGTGGAAAAAGGGAAGGGGTAAGAATACCTTCCAAATACACTGTAGGTCACAGGCACAAGTACAACAAAATCATGAGAAATTCACATTAGTTGTGTTTCCTTGTATAGTATTAGGGTAACACATTCAGATTCAATTCCTGGTGGCATTAAAATCACTCCATAGCCAAGCTCATAACACTAACAGACATGAACATGCTAGGGCTCTAGTGGTTGGATCTCATATCAAAGATGAGCACAGGGAATGTCCATTTCCTTTTATTTCATATACATTTTAAAAATGTTTTGGCACACTGATGTCTAACACACTATCAGTTTTAAATTATTTACTGCAAAACAATGTCATGATAAGTCTCTACTGTACATTGATAAAGGAAACTAAAAAGGCAATCTCGGTGCTTCAATTCACATTCGCCAGGTAAATCCACCCTTCGATCCACTGCAAAACCCAGGCCAAAGCAGGATCCAGTCCAGGGCAAAGTCAAGTCAGTCTGATATCACATCCACCGTGCCACAATCTTCCTTCTGTATCTCTGTGGCGACAGCGAGCCGCAGTCACCGCTCGTGTTTCGACATACTTTCTCCTCTCTCTACCACGGAAACTCTGTTTCTCAGCTCCTTCTGTGCCACGTCCACATAGAACTCGGCCATGACAGGACAATGGTCGGACACCACCCCGCCCCACGACCAGTTGTCAGGTATCCAGGGGTTGGTCAGGCCCTCTCGCACCACCAGGCAGTGTCCTGCAGGGGGCAGCACACACATGGAGATAGACAGGTCAGAGGGTAACACATTCAGATTCAATTCCTGGTGGCACTAAAATCACCCCATAGCCAAGCTCATAACACTAACAGACACATTCAAGTCTAGCATTCATGTGCCAATGGTTAGATTGGTATGTTAATGCAGTTAGAATATGTAGCGTTCATACCATTTCTAGTTACACCGACACACAGTTACATCAGTAGACATCAAACAGACGTACCTGCGTAGATCTTCTTCAGTGACTTGCTGACCCAGATGTTGTCCAGACAGAGGGAGCCCTTGGGGGAGCGGGTGCTGATGTTGGTGAACATGTTGGGGGGCACCAGTGGGCTCAGCCTCTCCTTCCTCAGCTGGTCCAGCTCACTGCTCTGGGGGGGCAGGCCAAAGTCTCCCAACACCACCAGGCCCTTCTGAGCTGTCACACAGATGAACCACAGATGGACATTAGCAATGTAGCTACATTAGCTTTGTAACTAGGTCAATTCAACTAAAACATTAAACCACTGAAGAGAAAGATGGTAAGAATAAAGGAAGAGGACGTAAGGTTAGTAAAGACAGAATAGGGTGACCTTCAGCTACTGACCTTTCAGTGTGTCCTGGATCCTGGAGGTCAGTCTGTGGGCCTTGACTTCCTCAGAGGTGTGGTTCCTACATTTGGACTCCCAAGCCCCAGCACTCATGTGGACATTGACCATTGTCATCTCCAACGATCCAACCTAGTCACATATTAACCATTAAAATGATGTTAGTCTCTCTGGGAGGACATTATATGGTAATAATGGTTTTGATAGGGGCAATAAAATGACTCATGCGTTCTATTAGTTTAGGGAGTTCCAACCAAACACACACTTGTTGACTTACATAAAAGTGGGCGAGATATGGCCGGGGGTGGGGGTGCATCCCGTTGCCGTTGACGACAGGACTCTCCAGGACTGAAGCATCTTTCAGGTCAATCCCAGAAGAGCTGTCCCACAGGAACCCAGAATAACTGACTCCCTGGAGGAGAGAGGACAACAGGAGACAGTCAGACAAATAACGTCCTCCCTTCCCTCAGGGAGTCAAACAGAGAGGAATAAAGAACACTAGTTCAACTTCCAGGATGCCCTTGAACCAGTATTGGAGTCAACTCAGTCTTCAGTGCACTTCCCAAAGCCAGAGCTCAGCCTCTAGCAACTAAACTATATCTATATCACACAGGCTGACAGTACAAGACGACAGAGCTCAGCCTCTATACTATATCTATATCACACAGGCTGACAGTACAAGACGACAGAGCTCAGCCTCTATACTATATCTATATCACACAGGCTGACAGTACAAGAGGACAGGGCTGGGAGGCTGACAGTAATAGAGGACAGGGCTGGGAGGCTGACAGTACTAGAGGACAGGGCTGGGAGGCTGACAGTACAAGAGGACAGAGGGGAGGACAGGGCTGGGAGGCTGACAGTACTAGAGGACAGGGCTGGGAGGCTGGCAGTACAAGAGGACGGGCTGGGAGGCTGACAGTACTAGAGGACGGGGCTGGGAGGCTGACAGTACTAGAGGACGGGGCTGGGAGGCTGACAGTACAAGAGGACGGGGCTGGGAGGCTGACAGTACTAGAGGACGGGGCTGGGAGGCTGACAGTACAAGAGGACGGGGCTGGGAGGCTGACAGTACAAGAGGACAGGGCTCAGCCTCTATACTATATCTATATCACACAGGCTGACAGTACAAGAGGACAGAGCTCAGCCTCTATACTATATCACACAGGCTGACAGTACAACAGGACAGAGCTCAGCCTCTATACTATATCACACAGGCTGACAGTACAAGAGGACAGGGCTGGGAGGCTGACAGTACTAGAGGACAGGGCTGGGAGGCTGACAGTACAAGAGGACAGAGGGGAGGACAGGGCTGGGAGGCTGACAGTACTAGAGGACAGGGCTGGGAGGCTGGCAGTACAAGAGGACGGGCTGGGAGGCTGACAGTACAAGAGGACGGGTCTGGGAGGCTGACAGTACAAGAGGACGGGCTGGGAGGCTGACAGTACAAGAGGACGGGGCTGGGAGGCTGACAGTACAAGAGGACGGGGCTGGGAGGCTGACAGTACAAGAGGACGGGGCTGGGAGGCTGACAGTACAAGAGGACAGAGCTCAGCCTCTAGCCTCTATACTATATCTATATCACACAGGCTGACAGTACAAGAGGACAGGGCTGGGAGGCTGACAGTACAAGAGGACAGAGGGGAGGACAGGGCTGGGAGGCTGACAGTACTAGAGGACGGGGCTGGGAGGCTGGCAGTACAAGAGGACGGGGCTGGGAGGCTTACAGTACAAGAGGACAGGGCTGGGAGGCTGACAGTACAAGAGGACAGAGGGGAGGACGGGGCTGGGAGGCTGACAGTACAAGAGGACAGAGGGGAGGACAGGGCTGGGAGGCTGACCGTACTAGCGGACAGGGCTGGGAGGCTGACAGTACTAGAGGACAGGGCTGGGAGGCTGACAGTACTAGAGGACAGGGCTGGGAGGCTGACAGTACTAGAGGACAGGGCTGGGAGGCTGACAGTACTAGAGGACAGGGCTGGGAGGCTGACAGTAGGGCTGGGAGGCTGACAGTACTAGAGGACAGGGCTGGGAGGCTGACAGTACTAGAGGACAGGGCTGGGAGGCTGACAGTACTAGAGGACAGGGCTGGGAGGCTGACAGTACTAGAGGACAGGGCTGGGAGGCTGACAGTACTAGAGGACAGGGCTGGGAGGCTGACAGTACTAGAGGACAGAGGGGAGGACAGGGCTGGGAGGCTGACAGTACTAGAGGACAGGGCTGGGAGGCTGACAGTACAAGAGGACAGGGCTGGGAGGCTGACAGTAGGGCTGGGAGGCTGACAGTAGGGCTGGGAGGCTGACAGTACTAGAGGACAGGGCTGGGAGGCTGACAGTACTAGAGGACAGGGCTGGGAGGCTGACAGTACTAGAGGACAGGGCTGGGAGGCTGACAGTACTAGAGGACAGAGGGGAGGACAGGGCTGGGAGGCTGACAGTACTAGAGGACAGGGCTGGGAGGCTGACAGTACAAGAGAACAGAGGGGAGGACAGGGCTGGGAGGCTGACAGTACTAGAGGACAGAGGGGAGGACAGGGCTGGGAGGCTGACAGTACTAGAGGAGAGCGGAGGACCAGGCTGGGAGGCTGACAGTACTAGAGGAGAGGGGAGGACCAGGCTGGGAGGCTGACAGTACTAGAGGACAGAGGGGAAGACAGGGCTGTGAGGCTGACAGTACTAGAGGACAGAGCTGGGAGGCTGACAGTACTAGAGGTCTGAGGGGAGGATTTGTTTTCAACCCCCCCTCCCCTTCACATCATCTGTACTATCCATCTTATTGACTGGAGGCATCACCACAGAATAAAGTTCAAGTTTCTATCAAGGGTCCACAGCGTTCCTCATTGAGTTCCCTGAATTCCGATCGGACCTTGTAGTCATAGAAGATAATATTCACATTTTTGGTGACTTTAATCTTCACATGGAAAAGTCCACAGACCCACTCCAAAAGGCTTTTGGAGCCATCATCGACTCAGTGGGTTTTGACCTAGTTTTGTCCCATGGAATAAATGTTGTGGATCTTAATGTTTTTTCTCATAATCCTGGACTATCGGACCACCATTTTATTACGTTTGCAATTGCAACAAATAATCTGCTCAGACCCCAACCAAGGAGCATCAAAAGTCATGCTATAAATTCACAGACAACACAAAGATTCCTTGATGTCCTTCCAGACTCCCTCTGTCTACCCAAGGACGCCAGAGGACAAAAATCAGTTAACCACCTAACTGAGGAACTCAATTTAACCTTGCGCAATACCCTAGATGCAGTTGCACCCCTAAAAACTAAAAACATTTCTCATAAGAAATTAGCTCCCTGGTATACATAAAATATCCGAGCTCTGAAGCAAGCTTCCAGAAAATTGGAACGGAAATGGTGCCCGACTAGCTTGGAAAGACAATACCGTGCAGTATCGAAGAGCCCTTACTGCTGCTCGATCATCCTATTTTTCCAACTTAATTGAGGAAAATAAGAACAATCCGAAATTTATTTTTGATACTGTCGCAAAGCTAACTAAAAAGCAGCATTCCTGAAGTGAGGATGGCTTTCACTTCAGCAGTAATAAATTCATGAACTTCTTTGAGAAAAGATCATGATTATTAGAAAGCAAATTACGGACTCCTCTTTAAATCTGCGTATTCCTTCAAAGCCAGTTGTCCTGAGTCTGCACAACTCTGCCAGGGCCTAGGATCAAGATAGACACTCAAGTACTTTAGTACTATATCTCTTGACACAATGATGAAAATAATCATGGCCTCTAAACCTTCAAACTGCATACTGGACCCTATTCCAACTAAACTACAGAAAGAGCTGCTTCCTGTGCTTGGCCCTACTATGTTATATTTTACCTCTTGGGGATGTCATTCGAAAACATAAAATGTTAACTTTCACTGCTATGCGGATGACACACAGCTGTACATTTCAATGAAACATGGTGAAGCCCCAAAATTGCCCTCGCTAGAAGCCTGTTTTTCAGACATAAGGAAGTGGATGGCTACAAACGTTCTACTTTTAAACTCAGACAAAACAGAGATGCTTGTTTTAGGTCCCAAGAAACAAAGAGATCTTCTGTTGAATCTGACAATTAATCTTGATGGTTGTACAGTCGTCTCAAATAAAACTGTGAAGGACCTCGGCGTTACTCTGGACCCTGATCTCTCTTTTGACGAACATATCAAGACTGTTTCAAGGACAGCTTCTACGTAACATTGCAAAAATCAGAAACTTTGTCCAAAAATGATGCAGAAAAATTAATCCATGCTTTTGTTACTTCTAGATTAGACTACTACAATGCTCTACTTTCCGGCTACCCGGATAAAGCACAAAATAAACTTCAGTTAGTGTTAAATACGGCTGCTAGAATCCTGACGAGAACCAAAAAATGTGATCATATTACTCCAGTGCTAGCCTCCCTACACTGGCTTCCTGTCAAGGCAAGGGCTGATTTAAAGGTTTTACTGCTAACCTACAAATCATTACATGGGCTTGCTCCTACCTACCTCTCTGATTTGGTCCTGCCGTACATACCTACACATACGCTATGGTCACAAGACGCAGGCCTCCTAATTGTCCCTATAATTTCTAAGCAAACAGCTGGAGGCAGGGCTTTCTCCTATAGAGCTCCATTTTTATGGAATGGTCTGCCTACCCATGTGAGAGACGCAAACTCGGGCTCAACCTTTAAGTCTTTTCTGAAGACTCAACTCTTCAGTGGGTCATATGATTGACTGTAGTCTGGCCCAGGAGTGTGAAGATGAACGGAAAGGCTCTGAAGCAACGAACTGCCCTTTCTCTCTATGCCTGGCCGGTTCCCCTCTTTCCACTGGGATTCTCTGCCTCTAACCCTATTACAGGGGCTGAGTCACTGGCTTACTGGTGCTCTTTCATGCCGTCCCTAGGAGGGGTGCGTCACTTGAGTGGGTTGAGTCACTGATGTGATCTTCCTGTCTGGGTTGGCGCCCCCCCTTGGGTTGTCCCGTGGCGGAGATCTTTGTGGGCTATACTCGGCCTCGTCTCAGGATGGTAAGTTGGTGGTTGAAGATATCCCTCTAGTGGTGTGGGGTTGTGCTTTGGCAAAGTGGGTGGGGTTATATCCTTCCTGTTTGGCCCTTTCCGGGGGGTATCGTTGGATGGGGCGACAGTGTCTCCTGACCCCTCCTGTCTCAGCCTCCAGTATTTATGCTGCAGTACTTTGTGTCGGAGGTCTAGGGTCAGTTTGTTATATCTGGAGTACTTCTCCTGTCTTATCCGGTGTCCTGTGTGACTTGAAGTATGCTCTCTCTAATTCTCTCTCTCTCTCTCCCGGAGGACCTGAGCCCTAGGACCATGCCTCAGGACTACCTGGCATGTTGACTCCTTGCTGTCCCCAGTCCACCTGGCCGTGCTGCTGCTCCAGTTTCAACTGTTCTGCCTGCGGCTATGGAATCCTGACCTGTTCACCGGACGTGCTAACTGTCCCAGACCTATTATTTAACCATGCTGGTCATTTATGAACATTTGAACATCTTGGCCATGTTCTGTTATAATCTCCACCCGGCACAGCCAGAAGAGGACTGGCCACCCTTCATAGCCTGGTTCCTCTCTAGGTTTCTTCCTAGGTTTTGGCCTTTCTAGGGAGTTTTTCCTAGCCAACGTGCTTCAACACCTGCATTGCTTGCTGTTTGGGGTTTTAGGCTGGGTTTCTGTACAGCACTTTGAGATATCAGCTGATGTACAAAGGGCTATATAAATTAATTAGATGTTATATCAGGACTAACTTCCTCTGAGGATAAACACTGCTATTTACGCCTTCTGGTGGTCGGGAAGACAGAGTGTGTGTGTGTGTCCTCTCAGAGAGATTCTTAGTGGTTTAAGACAGACATTCTGGGAACTGAAAGGTCCTCTAAAAAGGGTCCCATAAATCAACCCCCTTTTAAATCATACTGTACTAGACCTTTGATCCCTACAGCAGGCCTTAGATCATGTGAACTATTTTGCTACGTCTGGTTACTGATAACAACCCCTTAGTTGGTTCTGTTTAATGAGTGTAGAAAGGTTGTTCAAGAGTTTATAGGGTTATTACATGTTTTACTGATAATGGCTGTGTTTACATCTTGGCTGTGTGAACTATTGAGATGGGTGGTCTGTTTCAGATGGGATGTGAGAGAGGGGTTGGAGGGGGGGAACAGAGCGGGAGAGAGTTGGAAAAAGAGCAAGAAGCAAGAAAGACCGACAGAATGGGAAATAATTCTTTTTTTTGTGCAGTGATGTAATCAGTACCCCTACCTTGTTGAACAGTCCTGTGGGTTTCTCAGAGACGGTACTCTTCCAGACTCCCCGTGGTCCTCTCCACTTCCGCACGCTGTCCAACGAGCCCTGGTTCAGTTCCACACAGAACTGCAACACAATAGAGGGGTACGTATTTTTACACAACACCGGACAGTCGACCATTGAAATAGTGTACTAGTCATTCTACATTCTCATCATTCCATTTGAATGAAGTGGGCATTGCAATAGATGTAGGGTGTGTAGGACTACACAGAGCAGTACATCACAACTACAGTCAACACAATTTTTGTCTCTATGTTTATTTATCCTCTATGATCTGTTCTTAAAATAGCCATAGAAGATATTTAAAATACATACAAATAAATGAGCACTGTTTTAGTATGAAGTGAAAGATATAACTGAAATGTCTCCTCAAATGATACCTTTAAACCAAAATTATACAATTTGAAATTACCTCAAGTATTCTACAGGAAATAGACTCAGAAAAAGGAAGTGACCAAATGTATTTCAGGGTGCACCAGACACCATTAGTGTTGGAACGTCACTGAAGTTTGTCAATGATGGAATGGGAGAAAGTTTTACTTTTCCTGGCTGAGCTGCTACCAGGTCTACTATAAGTCCTGGAGGGAGAGCTTCCCTACGGGGAACCAGAAAAGCAGAGGGTCTGTAACGCAGTGTGACTACCATCAATAAATACCCCATCGTCCTCTCCCGTCAGCCTCATTAACGTCAAGAACCAACTCAGTCTGACACAGCGACAAGTAGCCCACCATAAATGATGCTAATAACAAAAGTTTCAAAATGGCAGCCGGAAGAAAACAAGCAGGATTTACTATCGCCATGATGCCTGGATCCGACAGAAGTGGAGGGAGATATGAGGATGGATGGAAGGCAGCTCTACCCAGGAACAATAAACACACAGCCATAATTCAACCAGGGATGAACCAAGACGTGTGTATAGAGGAGGCCTTGGCACAGCTCCCGAGACCTGCGAATGTAATCTAGCACAGCTATTCCCAAACTGGGGTACGCAATACTGTCGGGGCAATGCAAAATATAAATGGGATTCACATCATTTTTTACCCTTCACATTTTCAAAACAGTACATTTATATTTTCCAAAGGGGCTATACATTTGGATGAGGGTTTCCCCCACCCCCCACCCTCGCCTGAGTAGCCTTGTTTCACAGCCAAAAATAAAATTAAACCATCTGGTGTTCAGCAAAATAACACAATGTCAAATACAGGTAGCCTAGTCAAATAATTAACATCCAATCACATTAACCGTTACTGTCTCGCAGGAAACCTTCAGTCTTGCGCAGACATTTAGAAACATGACAATTAGAAAAATAGTAAGACATGTATAGTAAGTAGTAAGACGTATAAAAGCAATAGATACCATTAATAGGAAGGGTCTAGAAGCGTCTTATATGGTGAGTTACCGAGTGGCTATAACAGGAAAGCCCCATACTATTGTGGAGGACTTAATTCTTCCTGCTGCCATGGATATGACTGGGACAATGCTGGGGGGAAAAGGCCAAAAAAAAAAAACACTATACAGACAATGTTTTCATCAAACACTGTTTCACGACGCATCAGTGATATGGCAGGAGATGTTTTGAAACAATTACTGCTTCGTATACAAGCTAGTGAATTAAATGCGTTACAGCTGGATGAGTTAACAGACGTGGCGGGCCCGGCACAGCTCCTGGTATATGTTCGTTACATTTATGGGGGGTCAATTAAGGAAGACATCCTCTTCTGCAAACCACTGGAAACCAGGACAACAGGAGAGGATATTTTTAAAATACTGGACAGCTTTGTGACATCAAATTGACTTTGGTGGTCAAGATGTGTCTGTATCTGTACTGATGGTGCAAAATCCATGACAGGGAGACATAGTGGAGTGGTAACGCGCGTGCAAGCAGTTGCTCCCGACACCACTTGGGTCCACTGCATCATCCACGAGAGGCTCTTGCTGCCATGGGAATGCATGACAGATTGAAAGATGTTTTGGACACTACAGTGAAAATGGTTAACTTTGTTAAAGCAAGGCCCCTGAATATGTGTATTTTCTGCATTATGCAGATCTGCATCTAGGATTACAGGGACTCTCCGCAACTATATTCAATGTGCGGGACAAAATTGAGGCTATGATTAAGAAGTTGGAGAACTTTTCTGTCTGCATTAACAAGGACAACACAGGTCTTTCCATCATTGTATGATTTTTTGTGTGCAAATGACATCAAGTTTACGGACAATGTCAAATGTGAGATAGCGGAGCACCGGAGTGTCTGGGTGCACAATTACGCAGGTACTTTCCCGAAACGAACGACAAACACCTGGATTCATTATCCATTTCATGCCCTGCCTCCAGTCCACTTACCGATATCTGAACAAGAGAGCCTCATCGAAATCGCAACAGGGTTGTTCTCTGAAAATTGAATATAAATCAAAAGCCACTGCCAGATTTTTGGATTGGGCTGTGGTCAGAGTATCCTGTCTTGGCAAATCGCGCTGTTAAGAAATGGATGCCCTTTGCAACCACGTACCTATGTGAGAGTGGATTCTCGGCCCTCACTAGCATGAAAACTAAATACAGGTGTAACAGTATAGCTTCCGTCCCTCTCCTCGCCCCAACCTGGGCTCGAACCAGGGACCCTCTGCACACAGACAACAGCCACCCTCGAAGCATCATGGCCCCCCTTGGCAGTTATTCATCCATGAATACTACAAGTTTAGATAGACTAATTTACCAATCAAAAAATATTTAGTTGACATGGACTGACTATCAGTGACTGACATAAGAGAAAAACTTAACGCCCAATCAAATTTCAAAATTGCACCTATTGTAACTCGCAACAGTAAGTTGAGACTGACTGAGCCATCCCCCTGGTTGATCAAAGGGCCTTCAAAAGGGGGGCAGCCCGAATTAAAGTTAATCAGCCTTGATCAATACTGCGGACAGGGGGCCATAAAACACTGTACCTGGTCACCATGGAGACATTGGATGTTTTAGCAGCAGTGAGTGCTTTATTCCAGATAGTTACTTGTTGTCATGGAAATAAGGAAGCATAGCAAATCCACACGACTACCACGTTTCACTACTGTTACACAATAGATAAATACAGTACTAGTCTGAGGGAAAGAAAAAAGGAAATGCGTGGGAGTGTGAAACGGGAAGATAGACAGCAATATTGTGGGGGGTGTTCGTAAGGGTGAAAATTGTAAATAGTGTGGGTGTGTGTTGTGATGTAACCAACTGACTAGATGATGGTTACCTCCACCATGTTGCTCTACTACTGATTGTTGTTTGGTTAGCCCAGGGTTAACAAGTGCTTGTGTGAAACAAGGGCAAGTCACCTTGGTCAGATTTAACCTAGGTTTAATGCTAGCACTGGGCTAAGAAATGTGTATGTGAAAGTCCCTACTGCCAGTCAGCCTCAACCCTAATGAAACTCAGGTTGACACAGTCAAGTTGTTCTGAAGCTCACACTAGCAAAGCCTGGTAAACAACTAGAAGAACACCATGAGTAATCTTTAGGGGAAAAGGAATCATTGCTCAGTAATTCACCATAAACCACAGAAGGTTCCTTAACAACAAAACAGAACAAGAAAACAGTGACCAAGACTGCTACATGCTTGGAGTGACTAAACAGTGAAAAATGTCAACCGTCAGTAAATACGCCAACTCAAACTGCTGCTTTAGTCATAGTGTCATAGCATGTGCTGTGTCATGCTGCATCACAGATGGACACCTCATAAGATGTGTTGACCATATTTGCAGAGATTAAAGGTAAACAAATGACAGAAAGCCAATCAAATATTGTATTTGTGTTGTGGGTTTGTCCAGTAGTAGTGCCATCACCCCTGGAGGCAGCTGCTCAAATCAGCGATTACAGCCTGGAGTCTTCTTGGGTTTGACGCTACAAGCGTGGCACACCTTTATTTGGGGAGTTTCTCCCATTCTTCTCTGCAGATCCTCTCAAGCTCTGTCAGGTTGGATGGGGAGCGTTGCTGCACAGCTATTTTCAGGTCTCTCCAGAGATGTTTGATTGGGTTCAAGTCCGGGCTCTGGCTGGGCCACTCAAAGACATTCCGAGACTTGTCCCGAAGCCACTCCTGCATTGTCTTGGCTGTGTGCTTAAGGTCATTGTCCTGTTGAAAAGTGAATTGTTGCCCCAGTCTGAGGTCCTGCGAGCTCTGGAGCAGGTTATCAAGCATCTCTCTGTACATCTTTCCCTCGATCCTGACTAGCCTCCCAGTCCCTGCTACTGAAAAACATCCCACAGCATGATACCACCACCATGCTTCACCGTAGGGATGGTGCCAGGTTTCCTCCAGATGTGACACTTGGCATTCAGGCCAAATAGTTCAATCATCAGACCAGTGAATCTTCTTTCTCATGGTTCATGAGTCCTTTAGGTGCCTTTTGGCAAACTCCAAGTGGGCTGTCATGTGCCTTTTACTGAGGAGTGGTTTCCTTCTGGCCACTTTACCATAAAGGCCTGACTGGTAGAAAGCTGCAGAGATGGAAGAACCTTCCAGAAGGTCAACCATCTCCATGGAGGAACTCTGGAGCTCTGTCAGAGTGACCATTGGGTTCTTGGTCAGCTCCCTGACCAAGGCCCTTCTCCCCCGATTGCTCAGTCTTGGTAGTTCCAAATGACTTCCATTTAAAAATGGAGGCCACTGTGTTCTTGGGGACCTTCAACGCTGCAGAAATTTTTTGGTGCCCTTCCCCAGATCTGTGCCTTGACACAATCCTGTCTCAGAGCTCTACGGACAATTTCTTCGACTTCATGACTTGGTTTTTGCTCTCACATGCACTGTCAACGGTGAGACCTTATATAGACAGGTGTGTGCCTTTCTAAATCATTAACAATCATTTGAATTTCTCACAGGTGGACTCCAATCAAGTTGTAGAAACATCAAGCATGATCAATGGAAACCAGATGCACCGGAGCTCAATAGCAAAAGGGTCTGAATACTTATGTAAATAAGCTATCCGTTTTTTATTTGTAATACATTTGCAAGAAATTCTAAAAACATGTTTTCACTTTCTCATTACGGGGTATTACATGTAGATAGATGTTTAAAAAGAAAATCAATTTAAGAATGAGGCTGTAACGTAACAAAATGTGGAAAAAGTCAGGTATGAATACTTTATGAATGCACTGTATGTATCTACAGTTAAATCTTGTTTTGTCTGATTATTGGGGAGGAACTCTCAACTGGAAGCTATGAAACCATTATGGCCTATTTATTGCCTTCCCTCCCTAATCTTACTACATTTGCACACACTGTATATAGACTTTTCCTATGTGTAACTCTGTTGTTTTTTTTGGTCGCACTGCTTTGCTCTCTTGGCCAGGTCGCAGTTGTAAATGAGAACTTGTTCTCAACTGGCCTACCTGGTTAAATAAAGGTGAAAAAATAAAGTAATTTCAGTTTTGTAATTTTATCTAACATTCAATTTGTGGAATTCCATTGGAGAGTTAAAGAATCCCTGCAGGGAGTTGATGAATTAGTTGGGGGAATAAGACAAGGGGGACAGATGTGATGTTAGAGCAGTGACCGATAGAGTCTCTGGCAGCCTGCGTAGCCTTTGGGTTTGGTGTGAAATCAGAACCGTTCAGACTTCATGACTCACTGACTGCCTGCATTGCAGAGATAGAGGGAGAGAGAGAACATTTTATATGTGGAAGACGAGCGGAAAGAGGAATCGATGGATAATTTCTCTTCATAGAGCAACCCCCTTCCTTCCGCCTATATTTTCCTTTCAGCTCTCTTCACTCCTCTCTTTAGAGAGAAACTATCAATCCCTCTCTTTAGAGAGGACCTTTCTCTCTGTAACTCTCTCTGAGAGACAGCAGCTCTGCCGACCTAGTTCTCTTTCCAGGAGCACATCACATACGGTCTCTCTCCCCCTCGGTGTAAACTATGTTCTATTTCAAGGCAAACATTTAGAGTGTGAACTGTGAAGCCACTCTCCTGTGCTTTCACCACTATAAATAAGTCAGTAGTTGCTACGGTAGGTGTGGAGAAAGGGAGAGGGTGTCTTCTTTACGAGTGCGAGGAGATAGAGATGGGGGACACTGCCCTGGTATGCTGCTGTATACCGCTAAAATACCTGCTTCTCCATTACTGGATGTAATGTCATCAACCCATTAGGGGTTCTCTATGCACATCTGTACTCTACTTTGGTAATGAGGTCAGGAGAATGTAGCTGTGGACAGAATCAGAGAAGGTCATATCTAGGGGCTGCCTGATGTACGATAATGAAGCAATAGGACGGTGATGTTTGGTGAATATGCACTCAGTTAACTGGATAGACGTATAGATAACAGATCAGATCATTTGTGTGTACAAGTAAAATATTGGCCAGTGTCTAGATGATATTGGTGTTTATATCAGTGCTGGAGCAGACTTTTAGTAACAGCTGTGTGAGTGAGAGAGAGAGAGAGAGAGAAGAGAGAGGGAGAAAGAGAATTATGTTTAATTGAGAAAGAACAGAAGGTTAAGTGGGTGAGAGAGACAGCAATCGAGGGAGGATCGCTACATGTTTTTATTGTCAAGAGCATCTCATAATTATCACAAACATAAAGATGATCTGTACTGGTGGACTAATAGGTACACACAGCTTTACTCCCCAAATCAATAAGAAAAGGTGTTTTATCTAGTAGGTGAAGTAAGGGACTTCTACACTGTACCTTGTCAAGGGCCTCCCTCTCTACCAGGTCTTGGACGGCCAGTAACTTGATGCTGGAGAGAAAATGAGACAGAAAGATGGTGTAAGACACATGGATGCATCAATAAAACAGTGGTGATTTAATCTCTGTTATACAAGCTGACATTATTAGCCATATGATAGGATAGTACACACACACACACACACACACTTCTGGTAATAGAGGCCAATGCATTATTTACACAACAACCACAAAGGTTATGAGTAAACACAGCGGGCCTCCGTCCATATCCAGGATGTTCCTGTCTCTACAACACATAACATGACTCAGTCTTTTCCCCTGAAGCACCATGTGATTAAGTTCAATGGATATGTCTGAAATGGCACACTATTCCTTACATAGTGCACTATACACAGCGGCTCTAATCTAAAGCAGTGCACTAGGGAACCATTTCGGATGCATGAAAATAATTTATTATGCAGAGAATAGCAGAGGGGGGAGAGGAGACTGAACTATGGGTGGCAGGTAGCCTAGTGGTTAAGAGCGTTGGGCCAGTTGGTGCAGAGATAGTAAAGTAGGTTCCATGCTCTCGTAAACATTCATCTATTTACTTTCTAATGGTTTTTCTAGCCCACTAGTCAACATAACAAAAAAGGGCAAAGCACTATTCTCTCTCTCCATCCTGCTGTACACACTGTGTTCACGTCTCCTTCACTGCTGTCTATTAACTAAATGAGTAAACTGAACATTCCTCAGGTCGTTCACTGACTCATTCAGACTTGTTTAAAACAAATACACCCCAGATAAACCTCATTTGATAATGGGATTTAGAATGGGTTTTTTTTATCTCCAAAGGAGGGCTTAGACTATGGACTACTGTTATAACAGAAGAGGTATTTCACAGGCCTATTTCACAGATGGGATAACACACACCACTGTTACATTATGTCCATTATGGAAATATTTCACAGCGCCTCATGTTTAACTGCACATCTTCAGGCTCCAATGCCGACCAGGTAGTGTTTTATGGCCCCCTGTCCACAGTATTGATCAAGGCTGATTAACTTGAATTAGATAATTACATCTACGGCAGTGAAAAATGAAACTCCATTTTCTCCAGGCTAAAACAGTCTAGTGTATTTTATGCCTATTGTGAAGAGCCTCTCGCTATGTGCTAGATAATCACACACATACACACACCTAGTAATCCTAAAAAGAGGCAGCGAAATGAGGCTGCATAGGCAAGGGGGGGGGTTCTATTTGTGAAACGCTGCTGCTACTGCAGAGGCCACCACAAGCTTAGCTCCACGCCGATCATTAAAAAAAAGCCTTTCAACAGATTGCATTCTTCCATAAAGTATTTGTGAAACTGGGCCAGTTACATGGTGGGTTGCTGTGGCCCACATGTACTCCATGAATGAAGACAATCTGTTGGGATAACAGTAATGATGTAAGACACAATAACGATATGTGGGCAAATGTAGGTGGCAGTAATAATAACGGCCCTAAATGAGTTGGTTCTGCGTAGTTGTGACAGACTTGCGTCATGTGATGCAGCAAATGTTGACAAGGCGTTGGGAATGAGATTGGCTGAGGGGATGTTTGTCACGACATGATTTCATAATTTGTGGTCCTACAAGATGGTGAGGGGCCAACCACAGATGCAGTCAGGCTTCTCAATGGTGTATTATTCAAGTTCATACCTCCTCCCTCTCCCTTTAGTACGCTGCTCACATTATCCTTCTGCAAGAAGCCCCATCCTCAATTAGCATTTTTGCATCAGGGCAATCAATCAATATGAAGGTCAAAGTTGTGGTCTCTACTTCACCTGGTGCCAGGTCTCATAGGTGCTCACTCCACCTAGCTGCTGCACTGGGCCCTCACTCACTCCCTAAGACAGCACCACACACAGGGCAGTGGACTCCCGCTCTCTACCACCACGCAACAGCCTGGGGAAACGTTTCTCACGTTAGGCCCCTCACCCCGCAGATCCAGAATGCTGTGGAATCTGTTATCTTCACTCCTCAACCTTCACTTAGTTCTGGAACCAGGGGTCCAGTACATTAATATCAACTCAGCAAAAAAAGAAAAACGTCCCTTTCTCAGGAAAGATCATTCGTAAAAATCTAAATAACTTCACAGATCTCCATTGAAAAATTTTAAACACTGTTCCCATGCTTGTTCAATTAACCATAAACAATTAATGAACATGCACCTGTGGAATGGTCGTTAAGATACTAACAGCTTACAGACGGTAGGCAATTAAGGTCACAGTTATGAAAACGTAGGACACTAGAGGCCTTTCTACAGACTGAAAAATACAAAAAGAAAGATGCCCAGGGTCCATGCTCATCTGCGTGAACGTGCCTTAGGCATGTTGCAAGGAGGCATGAGGACTGCAGATGTGGTCATAATAAAAGGTAATAAAATTGCAATGTCCGTACTGTGAGACGCCTAAGACAGCGCTAAAAGGGAGACAGGACGGACAGCTGATCGTCCTCGCAGTGGCAGACCACGTGTAACAACACCTGCACAGGTACATCCGAACATCACACCTGCAGGACAGGTACAGGATGGAAACAACTGCCTGAGTTACACAAGGAAGGCACAAGTCCTTCATCAGTGCTCAGACTCTCAGCCTATTGCGGAGAGGCTGGACCGAAGGCTTGAAGGCCTGTTGTAAAGGCAGGTCCTCACGAGACATCACCGGCAACATTGTCATCTATGGGCACAAACCCACCGTCAATGGACCAGATAGGACTGGCAAAAAGTGCTCTTCACTGACGAGTCGAGGTTGTCTCACAAGGGGTGATGGTCGGATTCGCGTTTATCGTTGGAAGAATGAGCGTTACACCGAGGCCTGTACTCTGGAGCGGGATCGATTTGGAAGTGGAGGGTCCATCATGGTCTGGGGTGGTGTGTCACAGCATCATCGTCGGACTGAACTTGTCATTGCAGGAAATCTCAAAGCTGTGCGTTACAGGGAAGACATCCTCCTCCCTCATGTGGTACCCTTCCTGCAGGCTCATCTTGACATGACCCTCCAGCATGACAATGCCACCAGCCATACTGCTCATTCCGTGAGTGATTTCCTGCAAGACAGGAATGTCAGTGTTCTGCCATTGCCAGCGAAGAGCCCGGATCTCAATCCCATTGAGCACGTCTGGGACCTGTTGGATCGGAGGGTGAGAGCTAGGGCCATTCCCCCCAGAAATGTCCACGAACTTGCAGGTGCCTTGGTGGAAGAGTGGGGTAACATCTCACAGCAAGAACTGGCAAATCTGGTGCAGTCCATGAGGAGGAGATGCACTGCAGTACATAATGCAGCTGGTGGCCACACCAGATACTGACAGACTTTTGATTTTGATCCCCCCCACCCACCCCCCCCTGTTCAGGGACACATTATTCCATTTTTGTTAGTCACATGTCTGTGGAACTTGTTCAGTTTGTCTCAGTTGTTGAATCTTATGTTCATACAAATATTTACACGTTAAGTTTGCAGAAAAAAAACACAGTTGACAGTGAGAGGACGTTTCTTTTATTGCTGAGTTTATAATCAGGAGACAGACAGGACAGCTAAGCCTAGACTGATTTTCTAATTCTAGCATTCAGCTCAGTCACTGTGGATGTGACTGGAGAAGTGGACTAGCAGGATTCATGCCCTGCCACTCTCTACTGCCAAACACGTCTCAAGCACAGTAGGTTGGCTGTTTTCCAGCAGTTATTATTGAACATTACACAACACTGCCATTGCATCTGTTCTGATTTTGACCCATTATGCAACGCCGCATCTGCTAATATAAGTAGAAGAAAATCGTGTCAACGTTAGCCTCTCGGTCTTCTCTGCTAGGGACTGAGGTGGTGGTGGTTCACAGGAGCACCCAGTCCATAAAAAGAGGGAGGGAATGACAAAGAGCATAAACGAGAGAAGGCAGGGATGACCGACGAGACTAAACTGATAAGGACAGCAGAGAGTCCACCCAGAGATAGGAGACTATTTCGCAGCAATATAATCGACTGATAGTATATGGAGACAAATTATTACATAATGTACTATGGACCCATTTGCAAAGGAACACTCCATAACCAGCACTTAAGGAACTTTTTTTAGCTGCTTTGGTTGTGGTCTTCAAATGGTTTGATGCTTTTGCTTACCCACCACACTAGAGCTTCCACCCTACCCTAAAATCCTAATTCTTTCATAATAGATTGTGAGAGAGATCTCGACATCTCTGGTCTCCAAACAGGAACTACGCAATCAGAGATCGTGAACACAAACAGGTCTGGAGCCAGAGCTCTCTAGGAGGGTGACAACAGCCCTTCCTCTTCTCTAGGTGTGATCACACAATGTGAGGCTACAATAGAAAGCCTCTGGGACTCCACTGCCTCCTTGCACTGACCACGGGTGTACTGGCTGCAGTGCACACATGGGGCCTGATGCTAGTGTGACCACGACCTTACAGGAGAGTGGAATTTACACACACAGTCAGAAGTTTGGACACACCTACTCATTGAAGGGTTTCTTTATTTTGACTATATTTTCTACATTGTAGGAAGACATCAAAACTATGAAATAAGACATCTATGGAGTCATGTAGTAAGGGTTAAACAAATCAAAATATATTTTACTTTTGAGATTCTTCAAAGTAGCCACCCTTTGCCTTGATGACAGATTTGCACACTTTGCATTCTCTCAACCAGCTTCAGACCCCTTGACTTTTTCACATTGTTACAGCTTTATTCTAAAATGTATTTAAAAATATATACTGTATAATTCTCAGCAATATACACACAATACCCCATAATGACAAAGTAAAAACTAGAGGTTGACCGATTATGATTTTTCAATGCCGATACCGACTTGAGGACCAAAAAAAGCAGATGCAGATTAATCGGCCGATTTTTTAAATGTATTTGTATAATGACAATTACAACAATACTGTATGAACACTTATTTTAACTTAATACATCAATAAAATCAATTTAGCCTCAAATAATGAAACATGTTCAATTTGGTTTAAATAATGCAACAGTAAAGTGTTGGAGAAGTAAAAGTGCAATATGTGCCATGTAAGAAAGCCAACGTTTAAGTTCCTTGTTCCTTTCATTATTTATTTGAGGCTAAATAGATTTTAATCACACCATTTACTCAGTAGTTTGTTGAAGTACCTTTAGCAGCAATTACAGCCTTGAGTATGATGCTACAAGCTTGTCAAACCTGTATTTGTGGAGTTTCCCCCTATTCTTTTCTACAGAACCTCTCAAGCTTTGTCAGGTTGTATGGGGAGCGTCGCAGTAGAGCTCTTTTCAAGTCTCTTCAGCGATGTTCAATCGGGTTCAAGTCTGGGCTCTGGCTGGGCCACTCAAGGACATTTGGAGACCTGTTCCGAAGCAATTCCTGCATTGTCTTGGCTGTGTGCTTAGGGTCGTTGTCCTGTTGGAAGGTGAACCTTCACCCCAGTCTGAGGTCCTGAGCGCTCTGGAGCAGGTTTTCATCAAGGATCTCTGTACTTCGCGCCATTCATCTTTCCCGCGATCCTGACTAGTCTACCAGTCCCTGCCGCTGAAAAACATCCCCACAGCATGATGCTGCCACCACCATGCTTCACCGTAGGAATGGTGCTCTAGGAATCTCTAGGAGTCTTGGTGATTCCAAACTTCTTCCATTTAAGAATTATGGAAGCCACTGTGTTCTTAGGGACCTTCAATGCGGCAGAATTGTTTTTGGTACCCTTCCCCAGATCTGTACCTCGACACAATCCTGTCTCGGAGCTCTACGGACAATTCCTTGGACCTCATGGCTTGGTTTTTGCTCTGATATGCACTGTCTGAGGGACCTCATATAGATAGGTGTGTTGCTTTTCCAAATCATGTCCAATCAATTGAATTTACCACTGGTGGACTCCAATCAAGTTGTAGAAACATCAAGGATGATCAATGGAAAGAGGAAGGACCTGAGCTCAATTTTGAGTCTCTTAACAAAGGGTCTGAATACTTGTGTAAATAAGGTGTTTTTCAAATTTTTTATACATTTGCTAAAAATTTCCCCCCCAAAAATTCACCATGCCATTATCGGGTACTGTGTGCAGATTAAATAAAACATGTTCCTCTTCAATGAATTTCAGAATAAGACTAACGTAACAAAATGTATAAAAATAACAGGATGTTATTGTGTTCAAACTCCTCCAATGCTCACTCAATTCTCCTCACAGCTCGACAGGATAGGCAGATTAACAAATTCACCCTGTCAACGATTAAGGCAAGCACCAAAAAAAACATTAAAAAGAATGAGTAAAGGGCTCTACTGCAATGTACAAACAAGTGAGAGCGAGTGTGTGCGCACACACACAGAATGAAAAAAGTTGGAGGGGGCTTGCAGCAAAGGTCTTAAAGATCCACACTGCATCAGAGAAGAGGGAGAGCAGAGTCACACTATATACGGCTCAGAGAGAAACTGTAATCCCTCAATGTCATTACAATGGAGAAAAGACCCACTGTCACGCAGAAACTTAGAATGATTTACTTGGGTAGGAAATCTACTGTAGACGTACGCACACACACACTGAATACACAATGAAGGAAAAGTCTGTATTTGTCAGATAAGAGTAAATCTGATAACACTGATATCGTTTTGTAACTAAAATAAACGAACTGCAGCATGAAGGTCACCTTGGAATAATCCTGTCTCAGTCTACTGTACTATATAGTGGTGTATAAGTGCAGACTGGTTTGAGAGATGGTGTATCAGTGTAGCTTGGTTTTCAGGTCAATTGAGAACCGGTGCAATACTGGTTTCAAGATAGAGTGTACCAGTGTAAACTGTTACAGCAACAGAAGGGACTGGGAATGATGGCTCCTGTCCTGGCACTGAGAGGAGCAGTGTTTTCTGAGCAATGCTTCTCACGCAGTCTGTTGCCACAAACTGCTGCGCTGATGGACTCTTCCACCAGCACCTTCTCCCTCTGGCGCTTGCGCTGAGTGTTAAGAGCACACACACACACACACACACATTCCTGTCAGCGGCGACCTCCCCAACACCACCGCTCATGACCTCAGCATCATCCTGTCTCACACACACACACACACAAAACACGCTGACAGGGCTGAGAGAAACGGTGCCTCTCAGATAGCTCCCGATTTCATTGGGGTGCACAGAGGGTGTGTACCATTGCAGTAGAGTCCAGCACATAGTCATGCTGTCTGTTTTAAAAGGCAGTCTGTTCTGTGAGTCGGGGGACAGACCTGCTGTTGTAGATGTGACCTTCCCATCATGTACTAGGACAGGGATTAACATGGTGAGTGGCAGGCAGGCAGCACCAACACCTGCCTTTACGCGTTTTTAGATCATTTATGTTAAACTCTGATTTTGTTACAATTTTCACATACGTTGTAGCCTGGACCCTATTTTACATCGGCGGTGCTTGTGCTGTGCCCACCATCGACTCTTGAATACAGGATGCTGTGTTTTTTCAAGAAAGTATCAAATATAGTTTGACAACACTGTTTGTAATCTTTTAAATGATATCAAACATTTATCTTTTGCAGTGATGAAGGCATGGATGTCTCATGGTAGGGTATGCAAAATGGGTCAACTTTGAACACCTCCATCCTAAATGTTTTGGCATTCAGGTCTTAAAAATCACTTTCTGACCACTTCTTCCACGGATAAATATGTACGGAAAGAACAGAATGCTTCAATATTAGAAGCGAGAGAACACAGTTGATCTGTAATACCAGTAATCTGTTTAGAAGTCGGGAAGATCTTGTCCAGAGATTGTGTGGTGATGGGAATCATTGGATGATTACATTACAAGACTGATCGACTGACCTTTGAATAGCTAACTAGATACGCTGATCCGATTTTCCGTTATCAGATCATGTCCATTCAGATGAACACAGAACACATTGTTTCTGTTATTGGGTTGGTCCGGTTGAATCGATTTATATCAGAAACACTGTCAGGGTTCTAATGACAAACCTCACTAATGATGAAAATCAGAACACATTCCAATAGGTCTCTAATCCACACCCCTGTCGTCAGTGTGTCAGACATGCCTTGGGGTGGGGGGAGTTTTTTTTAGGGATGATTGTATAGAAGTTCAGACTGCAGTGAAAGCAGTTGTTCATTTTCCCTCAATGTAAAAACAAGAGTGGATTCCTCAGTACATCAAATCAGTTCAGACACATTGAAACCTTGGAAGTTCTTTTTCACTAACCCTGTTGAGGTTGACCTAGAGAGAGAGTATGTTTAGGGCAGCATGCGGGTTTATTTTCCCAAGAGCTGCACATCCAAGGTTAACCTATGTGGTTTCTTAGTTTTTACTCATTTATGTCCAAATCTAATATCCACAGTAGTTATTGCATAACACTGACAAGATCCTCAACCACTAGCTCAGAAAAAAGAAGTTGCCTCTCGTGACAGCCAAAGTGAAAAAATTGCACAAATCAATATTGCAATGCATGGCACCGATCTTGCAAAACTGACATTACAGCATTTCTGTAGTAACCTTACGATCCCCGTCATGTCCCTGCTAGCCTATAGTAACCTACCTATCCCAGTCATGTCCCTGCTAGCCTATAGTAACCTCCCTATCCCTGTCATGTCCCTGCTAGCCTATAGTAACCTCCCCGTCATGTCCCTGCTAGCCTATAGTAACCTCCCTGTCATGTCCCTGCTAGCCTATAGTAACCTCCCTGTCATGTCCCTACTAGCCTATAGTAACCTCCCTATCATGTCCCTGCTAGCCTATAGTAACCTCCCTGTCATGTCCCTGCTAGCCGATGGTAACCTCCCTATCCCTGTTATGTCCCTGCTACCCTATAGTAACCTCCCTGTCATGTCCCTGCTAGCCTATAGTAACCTCCCTATCCCTGTCATGTCCCTGCTAGCCTATGGTAACCTCCCTATCCCAGTCATGTCCCTGCTAGCCTATGGTAACCTCCCTATCCCTGTCATGTCCCTGCTAGCCGATGGTAACCTCCCTATCCCTGTTATGTCCCTGCTACCCTATAGTAACCTCCATGTCATGTCCCTGCTAGCCTATAGTAACCTCCCTGTCATGTCCCTGCTAGCCGATGGTAACCTCCCTATCCCTGTTATGTCCCTGCTACCCTATAGTAACCTCCCTGTCATGTCCCTGCTAGCCTATGGTAACCTCCCTATCCCAGTCATGTCCCTGCTAGCCGATGGTAACCTCCCTATCCCTATTATGTCCCTGCTACCCTATAGTAACCTCCCTGTCCCTGTCATGTCCCTGCTAGCCTATAGTAACTCCCTATCCCTGTCATGTCCCTGCTAGCTAATGGTAATCTCCCTATCCCTGTCATGTCCCTGCTAGCCTAGAGTAATCTCCCTATCACCTGTCATGTCCCTGCTAGCTAATGGTAACCTCCCTATCCCTATCATGTCCCTGCTAGCCTATAGTAACTCCCTATCCCTGTCATGTCCCTGCTAGCTAATGGTAATCTCCCGATCCCTGTCATGTCCCTGCTAGCCTAGAGTAATCTCCCTATCCCTGTCATGTCCCTGCTAGCCTATAGTAACATCCCTATCATGTCCCTGCTAGCCTATAGTAACCTCCCTGTCATGTCCCTGCTAGCCTATAGTAACCTCCCTATCCCTGTCATGTCCCTGCTAGCCTATAGTAACATCCCTATCATGTCCCTGCTAGCCTATAGTAACCTCCCTGTCATGTCCCTGCTAGCCTATAGTAACCTCCCTATCCCTGTCATGTCCCTGCTAGCTAGTTAGCCTGATGGGGCCACTTCCCTTTTCCCTTAGTCTCCGTCTGTGTCTCAGCCAGGGACTGGTAGAAGGAAAACCAACCGCTCAGCTGACTCATTACACAACTCGAGGGGTGTTCCTCTCCTCCAAGGCTGCGTCAGGCTGGTCTGCACTGGTTTACGATTGTCTGTCTAACCTTTGGTTCCGTGTGGTGCAGCACAGAGCGGAGGAGTTCATTGAACTCCAGTGACTCGCTCCCTGTGCTAGCTGGAGGCAGGCCAAGACAATCCAGCTCAGCCTGCACTGTAAACTCAAGTATCAGCCCTGCTGCCTGTGATCTTTCGCTCCACAGCTCAGCGCTAAGCAAACAGAAAACACCCTCTCCCACTTCCCTCACTACACCTCCCTTTCCCCTTATTTCTTCCCTCGCTCTATTCCCATCCACCTTCTCGCCCTCCCTTGCTCCCATTCTCTCCCGTTGTTCCCTCTCCTCTCTACACGTCGATGTCCCCAGCCAGGACCCCCACCTACAGGCTGACAGAACGCAGGAAAAGGGAGGGACAGCCAGGGGAAGTATCATAGCTTTGAAAATAGCTTTCGCTTCCAAACCTGTACAGAGGAAGACGAGGAAGGAGGGAAGTATCTGGGGTCAAAGTACTGTGCTAACGGTGGTCAAAATCATTATGAAAGGGCTTTGTTTTCTCTGATTGTAGTGCATGTAGGACTTTCAGTTCTGCATTAGTAGGTGTGTATGTGGGCATGTTTAACTATACTTGTGGGGACCAGAAGAACTCACAAGAGTAAACAAAAACAAAAATTTGAACAAGTGGGGTCCCCAAAAGGAAAAAAGCTATTTTTAGGCTTAGGGGTTAAGTTTATGGTTAGAATTAAGGTTAGAAGTTCGGGAAAATAGGATTTTCAATGGGAATCAATTAGAAGTTTAGTAAAATAAATACGTGTGCGTGAGTGTACTTTTTATAGACTAGGGTGGGGGCAGTATTTAGTGTTCTTTATATTAAGCGAAAGACACGAGGGGATCATGTGCATGACGACAGTACTCTCTCGTGACAGATTGGATTTGGGACTGCGTGTAAGATTTGACTCTGGGCGCCGAAATTACCATGACAGGTACACCCGTTCTGACGGTAGCAGATTCAGGGGCAGCCACCCATTAGGGCGTTAGTGACTGCCCCCCACTTGTGATTGACAAAAATGTTATATAGAAAGTGTACAAAACATTGTGAACATCTTCCTAATACTGAGTTGCACCTTCACCCTCTGAATGGTATACAGACAATCAATCAGTCTCCTCCCCTTCATCTACACTGATTGAAGTGCATTTAACAAGTATCATAGCTTTCACCTGCTCAGTCTGTCATGGAAAGAGCAAGCGTTCTAATTGTTTTGTACACCAGTGTATATTATATCATTCATGGATTATGTTTTAAAATGCTCATAAAAGTGCAGTAAATATGTATATATTCCTGTTTCATTTTTTTATTTATTTTTATACTACTCTGCCCCTCAAGGACTGCCAGCGTCAACAGCTCCGCTTCCATAGGTGCATAGGCCATGCAAACATTGCTTGGTGTGTTATTCCAGCTATTTGCTATGAGGGGGAACTGCCCCAATGAAATCGCAGAATTTCATAGCATAAATTATACCAGCACAAAGTAAATGGATGGTCCTGGGGCACACATATGTGCATCCGTTCAGTCAAAACTTATGGGTCTGCTCTAGTCTCCTCTTCCCAATGAGTCTCATGCAAGACGGCTTACTTCCGAATACACCTACTCTATCAGGTACAGATTACAGTCTTCTTCCTGAGCAGTATGACAGCTGCGTGGTCCCATGGTGTTTATACTTGCGTACTATTCTTTGTAAAGATGGACGTGGTACCTTCAGGCGTTTGGAAATTGCTCCCAAGGATGAACCAGACTTGTGGAGGTCTACAGTTTTTTTCCTGGGGTCTTGGCTGATTTATTTTCCTTTCCTGTGATGCAAAGCACTGAGTTTGAAGGTAGGCCTTGAAATACATCCACAGGTAGACCTCCAATTGACTCAAATTATGTCAATTAGTCTATCAGAAGCTTCTAAAGCCAAGACATAATTTTCTGGAATTTTCCAAGCTGTTTGAAGGCACAGTCAACTTAGTGTATGTAAACTTCTGACCCACTGGAATTGTGATACAGTGAATTATAAGTGAAATAATCTGTCTGTAAACAATTGGAAAAATTACTTGTGTCATGCATAAAGTGGATGTCCTAACCGACTTGCCAAAACTATAGTTTGTTAACAAGAAATTTGTGGAGTGGTTGAAAAACGAGTTAATGACTCCCAACATAAGTGTGTGTAAACTTCCTACTTCAACTGTATATGCCCACCCATCCACCGTGATCAACCACCCTTATTAAAGTAACCATACAAAACATAATATACTCATTTGAGTGACTCGGATTTACATTTACCATGTTATATCTAATCTATGAGAGCAGGCTGTGTATTGTCCATGTCCCAACAAAGTTAGGCTGTTCTGAGGGCAAAAGGGGGTGCACAACTCAATATTAGGAAGTTGTTCCTAAATATTTTATACATTGTAGATTACTCTGTACAATGGACATGTCATTATGTCAGGACAACATATGTCTATTAAAATGACAGTTTGTAGGTTTCAGATCAATACTTACTCATTTTCAAGTAGTGTCATACACACGACCTCTTTGATGCCAGGGTTGTTGGCTTTTTCACAGGAGCAGTTCTGGAGGTTCCAGGTAGCCACCCTGACCACCGCCTTCCCCTCCCGCATCCCTGAAGGAGGCTCCACGTCGGGCCGCACCGACATGATCCGAGTCGGCCCCCCGGCTGGGAGATCCAGGTCCTCACTCAGGAGACTGAACGATGTGGGGCTCGGATGAGACTTGGTGGTGTATGTCAACCCCCCGTTGGTATTGGTGGAAGGTGTTCTGGAACGCTCCACATACACTTGAAAGCGGATTTTGTCCAATAGAGACGAGTTTATGTGATTGACCCTCACCAAGTCTTCGATGCTTTTAAACGGACCGTTTTCTAACCTGTATTCTACTACGTTATTCGCTATTTTACCCGTGATGCCACGGATGCTCATGAGCTGCGCCGGTGTGGCGGTATTGATGTTCATACCTGTGCATGACAGGTGGGGCTCGAAGTCTTTACGCAGCGACGACGGCGAGTGTTGGGACGAACTCGTCCTGCTCGAAACGCATATTTCCAGTCTGATGATCTCCAGTTTTCCGGCACCAATTCCACTCACGAGAGCCAAATCTTCTACCTTTTTAAACCCCGCAATGCAGTCCCGATACTGCACGATATTCTGCGCTACCATACGGTTCACTCCCGGTAGAGTCATCAGCTCCTCCTCGGTGGCCGTGTTGATATTCAACCTCTCCTGGTTCACGAGGATGTGGCTGAAGTTGCACGCTGCGCTAAACTTGCGCTTGCTGTTGCTGAAATCCGTCGGGTCTTTGGGGATCGAGCGGTGGCACCCCAAATTCCCACCCATGGCTGCGGCTCAGTTGGCAGTGCAATTCACCGTGGCTTCGAAGCCTAGAGACCGTGGATAGACCGGGCAGAGCGGCGAAAGCAGCCGCACCACAGCAGCAGGCGCGCAACGTGGAAAAGTAGCCTACAGTGTGATTGGTCGACTATTGCTTAGATACATGCCCTGCATTCAATACTGTTTTTACTCATTGACAAACATATGAGCCGTAGTATATTGTCGTGTATTTGCTTTTTCGCGATTAAAATAGATAGAACATATGCACAAAACAGCGGTTCCCCTCGCAGGTCCAATTCTTCAGCTGTCTCTCACTCCATTTTTGTCATGAAGCTTACTGGTGTTATTTCCTTGCTGAGTATTCAGGTATATTAACAGTCCACACCGATCAGTTTGCCTAGAGGAACTGTCCAGTGGCAAATTGATGCTGCAGAATCGTGTTCGGATTAAACACCAGCTGGTCTCATCGTCACACCAGGGGGGCGTGGCTCTAACCTGACCGACGACTCCGTTTTTTCTGTCCACGTGTTCTACTCTGAAGATGACTTCAGATCTGATGCAGAGTACATTATTAAAACACATGCTTAAATCAAAATGGTTACAGTCTAAAGAGAGAAGAGCTGTCAAAATGTTATATCTCTATTCAGGCTATCACATGTAAAACGTAGCCTAATAGTTCAAACTAGCCTACTTTCACTTGCATACTTTTTTTTTTTTAACAAAAGGATTAATCAACTGTGGATAGGTGTAGTCCATTGTATGTGTTATAAGGAATATTACTTAATCAACAGGTTATAAAAAAACTCCACATCAAAACCCTAAAATTAGATTTTCGATTCAATCTCCTAATCTGTTGGTCTCTGTTTGACACCTCTGAAGAGGGTCAGAAGGTTACATAAGTGGGTACACAGGATTTATTTCAGTTAAATAGGCAGCTTTTTTCACCTTATCCTCTTTTCTATTTTACTAAAGAAGCGATTAGGAGTATTTCTGTCTATAATAAAGCCCTTTTGTGGGAAAACAAATTCTGATTGGCTGGGCCTAGTTCCCCATTGGGTGGGCCTGACTCCCAAGTGGGTGGGCCTATGCCATCCCAGGCCTGATTTGACTGATTTCCTTATATGAACTGTAACTATTTACATTGACCCCCCCCATTTGTTTTGTACACTGCTGCTACTTGTTGTTTATTATCTATGCATAGTCACTGTACCCCGACCTACATGTACAAATTGCCTCAACTAACCTGTACCCCTGCGCACTGACTCGGTACCGGTGCCCCCTGTATATAGCCTCGTTATTGTTATTTTAGAGTGTTGCTTTTTAATAATTTTTTACTTTAGTTTGTTTGGTAAATATTATCTTAACACTTCTTTGAACTGCATTGTTGGTTCAGGGCCGGTAAGTAAGCATTTCCCAGTAAGGTCTACACTTGTTCGGTGCATGTGACAAAAAAAGTTTAATTTGAACAAAATCTTTGAAATTGTTGTTCATATTTTTGTTCAATATAATATGTGTAACATTACTTTTTACACACAGCCACTTAATAGCCAATAATACTCAAACATATCTCCATGTTGTTCACAGAGGCCCCTACATGTTCTCAGTTTTGCATTTCAAATAATGTTACATCACTTAATTTATTTTCAGTCAAATGAATACACAGATATGCGGGCACTTCAGGGATATCATATACATTGGTATTTCAAAGTTTCATATAGCCCACAGCCACCAGGTTTTTTTTTTTTTCTTCTCTCTCTCTCTCTCTCTCTCTCTCTCTCTCTCTCTCTCTCTCTCTCTCTCTCTCTCTCTCTCTCTCTCTCTCTCTCTCTCTCTCTCTCTCTCTCTCTCTCTCTCTCTCTCTCTCTCTCTCTCTCTCTCTCTCTCTCTCTCTCTCTCTCTCTCTCTCTCTCTCTCTCTCTCTCTCTCTCTCTCTCTCTCTCTCTCTCTCTCTCTCTCTCTCTCTCTCTCTCTCTCTCTCTCTCTCTCTCTCTCTCTCTCTCTCTCTCTCTCTCTCTCTCTCTCTCTCTCTCTCTCTCTCTCTCTCTCTCTCTCTCTCTCTCTCTCTCTCTCTCTCTCTCTCTCTCTCTCTCTCTCTGCCAGGCTAAGTAATACCATTCTGTCTCTCTACAGTTTTTTTTCTCCTCGGATTTGATTAGCATCTAATTTGCATTTTAGATGAGCCAAAATGAGATTATGTTGGATTATGTTGGATTTCATCTCTAGCGACATAAAGTTGGTGATCGAGTATTTAGTCAGCCTCCAATTGTGCAAGTTCTCCCACTTAAAAAGATGAGAGAGGCCTGTAATTTTCATCATAGGTATACTTCAACTATGACAGACAAAATGAGGGAAAAAAAATCCAGAAAATCACATTGTAGGATTTTAATGAATTTATTTGCAAATTATGGTGGAAAATAAGTATTTGGTCAATAACAAAAGTTTATCTCAATACTTTGTTATATACCCTTTGTTGGCAATGACAGAGGTCAAACGTTTTCTGTAAGTCTTCACAAGGTTTTCACACACTGTTGCTGGTATTTTGGTCCATTCCTCCATGCAGATCTCCTCTAGAGCAGTGATGTTTTGGGGCTGTTGCTGGGCAACACGGACTTTCAACTCCCTCCAAAGATTTTCTATGGGGTTGAGATCTAGAGACTGGCTAGGCCACTCCAGGACCTTGAAATGCTTCTTACGAAGCCACTCCTTCGTTGCCCGGGCGGTGTGTTTGGGATCATTGTCATGCTGAAAGACCCAGCTACGTTTCATCTTCAATACCCTTGCTGATGGAAGTAGGTTTTCACTAAAATCTCACGATACATGGCCCCATTCATTCTTTCCTTTACACGGATCAGTCAACCTGGTCCCTTTGCAGAAAAACAGCATGATGTTTCCACCCCCATGCTTCACAGTAGGTATGGTGTTCTTTGGATGCAACTCAGCATTCTTTGTCCTCCAAACACAACAAGTATTTTGGTTTCATCTGACCATATGACATTCTCCCAATCTTCTTCTGGATCATCCAAATGCTCTCTAGCAAACTTCAGACGGGCCTGGACATGTACTGGCTTAAGCAGGGGGACACGTCTGGCACTGCAGGATTTGAGTCCCTGGCGGCGTAGTGTGTTACTGATGGTAGGCTTTGTTACTTTGGTCCCAGCTCTCTGCAAGTCATTCACTAGGTCCCCCCGTGTGGTTCTGGGATTTTTGCTCACCGTTCTTGTGATCATTTTGACCCCACGGGGTGAGATCTTGCGTGGAGCTCCAGATCGAGGGAGATTATCAGTGGTCTTGTATGTCTTCCATTTCCTAATAATTGCCCCCACAGTTGATTTCTTCAAACCAAGCTGCTTACCTATTGCAGATTCAGTCTTCCTAGCCTGGTGCAGGTCTACAATTTTGTTTCTAGTGTCCTTTGACAGCTCTTTGGTCTTGGCCATAGTGGAGTTTGGAGTGTGACTGTTTGAGGTTGTGGTGTCTTTTATACTGATAACAAGTTCAAACAGGTGCCATTAATACAGGTAATGAGTGGAGGACAGAGGAGCCTCTTAAAGAAGAAGTTACAGGTCTGTGAGAGCCAGAAATCTTGCTTGTTTGTAGGAGACCGAATACTTATTTTCCACCATAATTTGCAAATAAATTAATTAAAAATCCTACAATCTGATTTTCATTTTGTTGAAGTGTACCTATGATGAAAATTACAGGCCTCTCTCATCTTTTTAAGTGGGAGAACTTGCACAATTGGTGGCTGACTAAATACTTTTTTGCCCCACTGTATGTAACAGAGCTGTGCAACAGTTTATTTGATTATTTTGTTTTGTTAGAATGCTATGAGTCTTAATTAAAAGCATTGTGGACGTTATGTTGTGTGGGTTCAGCATAACAAAGCAGCGGACTTCCCTTTTGGAACTGTGCATGCAGACTTTTGCTCTAGCCCTGCTCTAAATACACCTGATTCATCAAATCTAGGCCACCCCTGCCCAGGAATCTACCTAGCATAAACCAGGAAGCTGTAGACAGGAAGCTATCTGATCGCCATGCAGCCTACACCAGTACAGTACCCCCACCAGTACTGATGGGGAAAGTCATGCTTGCAGTGTTCCCATCACACCTCTTTATATAGCATCAGAGTGTTTCATGAAATGGCTCAAAGTCAGAACACTTGCACATTCACTTCAACACTGCTCTCATTACGCAATACCAACGTCAGAATCACTGAGAAAACAACAACAGGTATGTCTGTATGTCTGCAGATGATAAAACCACAAAACAAGATGTACCAAAACAGTTTGGTAATGTTGGATAATCCAAAACAAACAAAGTAAACTCAGTCAAAAATATCTGAGGAGATTTAGATGAACAGACAGATATCGAGGTGCCATCTTCCTCTGCCAGTAACCCTGTGCTCTGTTCCATTCCACTTCTTTGCCAATATTGACTTACTAATCCTATAGTTGTGGTAGCCAAGGCTCCTGGCCCCACTTGACCTGCAGAGAGAGAATTGGAGGTTGGTCTACAGAGCATGGAGCTGGAGTGTGACCAGAGGACAACCAACATCTTGTCTTCTTAACTCCTAACCAACTTCTCTCAGTTACTCTGATCATATAACCACTAAAACTGACTTGCCCATGTGGACACAGACAAGTAGACGAAGTGTGTCACAGTTGGCAAGACTGGTGCTAGCACTGCCAAGGTAGTGGGTTCAATTCCCACAGGGATCACATACAAAACATGTATGCCCTCACCAACTGTAAGTGGCTTTGGATATAGGTATCTAGAACATGTACAGGTTTGGAGAACCCTTTTTGGTTCTCGGTAGAACCCTTTTGCTTCCATGCAGAACCTTTTACACAGAGGGCTCAAGATGGAACCCAAAAGGAGCCATTTTTTCCTTTTTACTTAAGTTGCGTTTACACAGGCAGCACAATTCTGATATCTTTTTTCATTAATCGGTCTTTAGACCAATCACATCAGATCTTTTTCAGAGTTGATTTGATTGTTCAAAAGACCAATTAGTGGAAAAAATATCAGAATTGGGCTTCTTCTGTAAACGCAGACAGAGATGCACAAAGACACACAGACACAAACATAGTCTGGTTCAATGACGTAATGGGATTCTGGCTAACAAAAGGCCAGTCTCCATGGTGGCAGAGACCACATGTGGTGAAACGATGCAGACACACAGACAGAATAGAATAGAATCTGGCCCCTGATCCCTTAGTGGGTCCAGAGACCAACGTACTGCTCTGCAACCATACTGCATGGCACAACAAGAGAGAGATAAATAGAGAGAGTGAGTGTGGCACACTAAGCGAGTGCACCGTGTGTGTTGGCTGGGCTCCCTGCTTGTGCCATCAAACCATTGCAACTTACCCAGAATGCCGCAGTTCACCTGGGGTTCAACCAAGTTCTCCCATGTCACCCCGCTCCTCCACACACTCCACTGGCTTCCAATCGAAGCTCGCATCCACTACAAGACCACAGAGCTTGCCTACGGAGCCAGCAAGCAGGTAGCCTAGCGGTTAAAGCATTGGACTAGTAACCGAAAGGTTGCAAGATCAAATCCCTGAGCTGACAAGGTAAAAATCTGTCCTTCTGGCCCTGAACAAGGCAGTTAACCCACTGTTCCTAGGCCGTCATTGAAAATAAGAATTTGTTCTTAACTGACTTGCCTAGTTAAATAAAGGTAAAATAAATAAAAAGAAGAACTGCCCCTTCCTACTTTTAGGCTATGCTCAAACCCTACACCCAAACTGGAGTACTCTGTTCTGCCACCTTTGGTCTCTTGGCCCTCCCACCCTGGAGGGAGGGCAGCTCCCGCTCAGCCTTCAAAACTTGCCCCTGAAGCTAGCACAGCAGAGTCCCTGCCCATCTTCAGAAAGCATCCGAGACCCTACCTCTTCAAAGAGTATCTCAAATAATCCCACAGCACGCCCCCTTGCAAATGTGTGCGTGTACTGCCTGTGTGTGTGGAACAGCAAGTGTGTGTTTATGTGTTGCCTTGTTCAAGCCATGGGAACACAGAGAAAAGAGCTTAAACTTGCTGACAGCGCAGCAGCAATTCTTCTCCCTCTGTTGTCTGTCTGCTTGGACCCACTCCAGCACACCACACACAGAGCTCTAAAAAAAATCAAAGGAGGTCATTGTCAAAACGAGCTATTAAGCAGAACAGACTGTGCAAGCCAAGTCGGGGGACTGCATTTAGCAAGAGCCCCTGTGTTTCACCAGCTATGGAACTGTATTTGGCAAAATGGAGGTCTCGGGGGTGATAGACTAGAGAAAGGCACCGAGAGCTGTGGACAGCGATTGAGATCGGAGTGCCGTACAGTGTTATGTAACAAGATTGGATCCAGTTTCCCATGGACCAGGCAGCAAGAGACTGCTGATGCCAGTGGTTTAGCATTAGCAACCACTCCACTGAGGCATAGAGCTGAATAGGGCACTGTAATTAGTCAGGGATCCTTATACCTAAGTGGACGGATAGAGACAGTCACAGATCCCCCCCAGTATTGCTGCTCATTCTGTTCACCAGTTCCGGAGGTCGACATCACCGGCCTTCTAGGCTGCACTGAACTGTGTCATTACGCACACCTGGTTCCAATTCCTCACTGATTGTATTTGTATAAATGTGCTCTTTGTTTCCCCATTGGACTGTCGATTATTGTTCCCATGTCTGTTGTTGGCGTGAGTACCTATGCGTTGTCTCAGCCTGTGTTGCGTGTTTTGTGCATTGTGTATTACGGGTCCCGTGGCGTTCTACGAGGTTGACCCTCGCTCTTTTGTTTGGGTACATCCCAGTGTTTTGTATACATGTTTGTTTTGGGTGTATTAAAACCCCGGATTATGTATTCCTGCGCCTGTCTCCAAATCATTTATACCAACGTGACAGAGACGCATACAGTGTCTAGAGAAAGCCCACAACTGAGGCAGGCCTCAAAGTGACAATACACAGAGATGATAGAAAAGCTGAGGAAGATATCTTTTTCAGTTTCTTCATTGCTCCCTGGCAGGTCAACACAGTATGTGTGTGTGATCAAAATGCACTACGCCGAACTGAACTTTTATGCAATTACTTTGAGTGGAGTAATTGGCTATTATCCTCAGTTCAATATAAATGACTAAAACCTGGTTTGTAGGGACGTTCATTCTGGACTGCATGGTTCCATGGGTGCTGACTGAGCACAGGGCCAGCAGGATGTGAACCTTGACCTTTGTCCAGTTTGACTTGGCTGGGATGATGTGGTCGACAGACAAACACCAAGGACCAATGCCAACACAGCTTTCTGTGTCAAAGGGTGTCGGTCAACAGTAGACCCAATTTCTATTGGCAGGCTTTTACTGCTTAACTATTACGATCAGCTAATTCCTAGATCACCATCGTATCTTTTACAATAATTCACTTTGGTAACGCTTTACTTGACACCCAGAGTCATAACACGTTATTATGACACGTCATAACTGTATCATAATACAAGCATTTCACTTGATTTGATTTGATATTTCTACAGCTGACATAACTGTCATGACACATGTATTTATAGTTGTTGTGACAACATGGCGTTATTCTATGGCTGGTTTTGACACCTACATAAGAGTTTAAAACCTACCACACAAGGCAAAACATTCCATTACACCATAGCCTACTGGTCAGTAGTATGTTTATGTTACATAGCATTTTCAGAAATGGACCATATTAAATGATCATTGTAATTGTGCACACATTGATGTCAGGCATGCAGCTACCTCACTGCTGTGCTTCTGATGACTGGGATGAATGCAGGAGCAGATTTCAGGATTAGGACAAAACACCCTCTTTTTGACTGATGACTGACATAAGGCCATGTACGTGATAGGCCTGGGTGGCTTATGTGATTCTGATGGTCATAATGCTTCTTAAGTGTCATAAAGTGCATTTTCTTAGTCCAAGTAATTATGATGAAAAAAAACGACAGTAAAAAATGTATTACAACAAAGGACTTAAGAAACCAACTTTCAGGGAAAGTTCTTGGCAGGGAAAAAAGTCAAGCGAAGTCTTACCAATTATTTGGTCTCAAAATCATCTTAACTGGACGGTTCCGAAGTTTATTTAGACGACCAAGATGATATTTAGATATGAACAAAAGTTGTTTTGCATTAGCTTTACATTGTTCAGTCAGAAATTAACAGCAAATACACAACAGAATATACTTTACAGAACAGAGTTATAATTGCCAGGGGTATCAGTTAACTTTTTCTTTGCGGGAGACAATATTGGGAGACAGTCCAATGCGTGGCCTACATCCCTGTCTCCACGAATGGTCAGTCAATACCACACTAGGGGGGCTGAAACATTGGACCTTTAGACTGGTCTGTTCAGATTGGTCAAGGCACCAATCACCTGGATGACCAGGTAAAACCCTTGACCAATCAGCAAGTAGAAAGGTCGGCAAACATAGCCGGCTGACAGAGGTGCTATGGCGTGATTCTAGGGTGGCTGGGGCAGTGTGTGTGAGTTCCACACAGCAGTGGGGAGTCCAAAGGGACCCTTTTTGTTTGAATAACACGGAAAGAAAAAAGTACAAACAGGAAAAAGTAAACTATACTGTGTTCTTTGGACACTGTGTTAACTAACCTCCAGACAAGCTTCAATGCCAAACAACTCTCCTTCTGTGGCCTCCAACTGCTCTTAAATGCAAGTAAAACTAAATGCATGCTCTTCAACCGATCGCTGCCCGCACCCTCCCGCCCGTCCAGCATCACTACTCTGGACGGTTCTGGACAATTACAAATACCTAAGTGTCTGGTTAGACTGTAAACTCTCCTTCCAGACTCAAAATAAGCATCTCCAATCCAAAATTAAATCTAGAATTGGCTGCCTATGTTGCAACAAAGCATCCTTCACTCATGCTGCCAAATATACCCTTGCAAAACGGACTATTTTACCAATCCTCGACTTCGGCGATGTCATTTACAAAATAGCCTTCAACACTCTACTCAGCTAATTGGATGCAGTCTATCACAGTGCCATCCGTTTTGTCACCACAGCCCCATATACTAACCACCACTGCGACCTGTATGCTCTCGTTGGCTGGCCCTTGCTACATATTCATCGCTAAACCCACTGGCTCCAGGTCATCTATAAGTCTTTGCTAGGTAAAGCCCCTTATCTCAGCTCACTGGTCACCATAGCAGCACCCACCCGTAGCACACGCTCCAGCAGGTATATTTCACTGGTCACCCCCAAAGCCAATTCCTCCTTTGGCTGCCTTTCCTTACAGTTCTCTGCTGCCAATGACTGGAACGAATTGCAAAAATCACTTTCGCTGGAGACTCATATTTCCCTCACTAACTTTAAGCATCAGCTGTCAGAGCAGCTCACAGATCATTGCACCTGTACACAGCCCATATGTAAATAGCCCATCCAACTACCTACCTCATCCCCATATTGTTTTTATTTTCCTTTGTACCCCAGTATCTCTACTTGCACATTCATCTTCTGCACATCTATTACTCCAGTGTTTAATTGCTAAATTGTAATTATTTCGCCACCATGGCCTATTTATTGCCTTACCTCCCTAATCTTACCTCATTTGCACACACCGTATATAGATTTTTCTATTGTGTTATTGACTTTACATTTGTTTATTACATGTGTAACTCTGTGTTGTTGTTTGTGTTGCACTGCTTTGCTTTATCTTGGCCATGTCGCAATTGTAAATGAGAACTTGTTCTTTAACTGGCCTACTTGGTTAAATAAAGGTGAAATAAAATAAATAAATAAATAGGAATTTGGACAATGAGAAAAGAAAATAGTACAAGTCAACTTATTTCAGCTTGTTGGTCAATTTGTTTTTGTGCTAACTAAGCATTATATTTCCTCAACCAAGGAATTTCTGTTTGCCACTTACATTAAACGAGAGACTATCTACTTTTACCTTTAGTCTCTTTCACCTGATGTGGGTAAAAGTCATCAAACATAATCAGCGATCTACCCAATGGACTCATGCAAAATCTGAGTGCATTTCTCTAGTCTGCAGGATTCAGGTTTGGAGTACACCATGATGAGATGATCAGGTACTGAAGTCTAAAGAGATGCATGTTCAAGGACAGAAGCATAGCCTGGAAACTCCTGAGATATGACCTATGACTGTATGGCAGGGTTCCCAAACTGGACAGTTAAAAACACCAGGAAATCAGCTCCAAGTGATTACAACTTTGGAAATCTGTTAAAGTATTCTCACGCATAATAGAGATATCACGTTTCAGGCATGACCCAGATACAGACAGTGTCTAGGAAACAAACATTTATTTCTAATACAGGCGCAGGCAAAGACAGGTCAAAGGCAGGCAGTGGTCAGTAATCCATAGAAGGTGCAAAGGGTCCAGAACGGCAGGCAGTCTCAGGGTCAAGGCAGGCAGGGGTCAATAATCTAGTGAGGTGGGGGAAGGAGACAAAGGGATGTGAGACATGGGTTTAACTCTGGGCACATGAAAGGTGGGATGTATATGAAGGGTACGGGGCAACAGAAGATGAACAGCAGAGGGGGTAATAAGTTTGGAGATGGGAAACGGGCCGATAAACCGGGAGGAAAGTTTGTGGGAATCCACCCGGAAGGGCAGATCCCGGGTGGACAGTCATACCTTCTGCCCGAGATGATACCGGGGAGTCAGGGTCCGTGGCGATCTGCTTGTCGTCGATACCTGGAGGTGGTCTTGAGGAGGGCTTACCGGGCTCTCCTCCAGGTATGACGACGGCGGAGGACAAACATCTGGGCAGATGGTATGCCGACCTCTTCTTCCTGCTCAGGATAGAGTGGAGGCTGATACCCCAGCGAACACTCAAAAGGTGATAGGCCCGTGGCAGAGCAGGGAAGGATGTTGCGGACGTATTCAACCCACACAAGCTGTTGGCTCCAGGTGGTGGGGTTGGCGGAGAACAGGCGGAGACCAGAAAGCGCAGAGTAGTCTCTAGGTCCTGGTTGGCTCACTCCAACTGGCCGTTGGACAGGCTGGCCGAGGACAGGCTGGCCAATGACCCAATGAGGGTGCAGAACACCTTCCAGAACTGGGACGAGAACTGAGGACCTCGGTTGGAGACCATGTCAACTGGCAGTCCATGGATCTGGAAGGCGTGCTGCACCATGAGATGGGCCGTCTCTTTGGCAGAGGGTAGCTTGGGGAGAGGAATGAGGTGAGCGGCTTTGGAAAACTGATCCACAACGGTCAGGATGGCGGTGTTGCCATCAGACGGGGGGGGGGGGGGGGGGGGGGGGTCCGTGTTAAAGTCCAGGGAGATGTGAGACCACGGATGGTGAGGGACTGGCAGAGGTTGGAGGAGACCAGCCAGAGCTTGCCGAGGAGTCTTGTTCTGAGCAAGAGGCGACAAATGCGGAGAGCCCGGAACTCAGCCTGGAGGAGTCCGCGGAGCGGTTCGCGTCAGGCACGAACATCCGGTTATCTGGACTCCCTCGGGTTTGGCTGGGAACCCTGTGCCTCCCGAACCTGCTTCCCTATTCCCCAGCTGAGTTCCGTCGCCAGGCACAAGTTGGGAAGGATGGTCTCAGGTTCTGGGATAGTAGTCGTGGGGCTATACCACCATGACAGCACTTCCAGCTTGACATTCTTGGATCCCGGCCAGTAAGAGAGGGAGAAATTGAACCGAGTGAACAGTAGGGCCCACCTAGCCTGCCTGGAATTGAGGCGCTTGGCGGTGCGGAGATATTCCAGGTTCTTGTGGTTGGGCCACACAATGAATGGATGTTACACTCACTCCAGCCAGTGCCTCCACTCCTCCATCTTTACTGTGAGAAGCTCCCGATTCCCCACATTGTAGTTCCTCTCTGTGGCGTTGAGGCGCATCTGAAGCATCGGCCTCCACCACAAACTGGCGGGACGGTCAGGATGAAATAAGATGGGAGCTGTTTGAAGCGGTATTTAAGCTCCCGGAACACCCGGTGAGCAGCTGGGGACCACGTGAATGGAACCTTGGGAGAGTTGAGGGCAGACAGGGGGGAAAGCCAGGTGATAAAAGTTGGCGAAATCCAGGAAACGCTGCAGCTGTACTCTGGACGTAGGCTGGGGCCAATCCACCATCGCTCTCACCTTCCCAGGATCCATCTGTACGCTCCCTGCAGCAATGATGTAATCCAAAAAGGGGATAGTGGAGCGATGGAATTCGCACTTCTCTGCTTTTACAAAAAGCTGGTTCTCCAGGAGGTGTGGGAGAACCTGTCGAGATGTAGAGCATGTGTTCTTGGGTAAGGCAGGAGAAGATGAGGATGTCATTGAGGTAGACGATGACGAACAGTTTCAACGTGTCACGGAGAACATAATTAACCAGAGCCTGAAACAGAGTAGGGGCGAGTAAGGTCAAGGGCATGACCAGGTACTTGTAGTGGCTGCTGGCCGGGTTGAAGGCAGTCTTCCACTCGTCCACTTCCCGTATCCGCACCAGGTGGTAGGAGTTCCGTAGGTCCAGCTTGGAGAACACGGTGGCCCCCTGGAGCGGCTCGAAGGAGATGAGAGGTAGCGGGTAGCGGTTCTTCACCGTGATGTCGTTGAGACCTCAGTAGTCGATGCACGGGCACAGGGTTTTGTCCTTTTCCACAAAGAAGAACCCTGCGCCGGCAGGGGAGGCAGAAGGACAAATGAACCCAGCAGCTAGGGAGTCCTCAATGTAGGTCTCCATAGCCTTGGTCTCCGGACCCGACAGAGAGTACAGTCATCCCCGGGGTGTAGTGGTACCTGGGAGAATATCAATCCTGCAGTCACCTACATATACGCTACGGTCACAAGACACAGGACAAGACACAGGCCTCCTAATTGTCCCTAGAATTTCTAAGCAAACAGCTGAAGGCAGGGCTTTCTCCTATAGAGCTCCATTTTTATGGAATGGTCTGCCTACCCATGTGAGAGACACAAACTCGGTCTCAACCTTTGAGAAACTCTGGAGCAACGAACAGCCCTTCCTGTCTCTGCCTGGCCGGTTCCCCTCTTTCCACTGGGATTCTCTGCCTCTAACCCTATTACAGGGGCTGAGTCACTGGCTTACTGGTGCTCTTTCATGCCGTCCCTAGGAGGGGTGCGTCACTTGAGTGGGTTGAGTCACTGATGTGATCTTCCTGTCTGGGTTGGCGCCCCCCTTGGGTTGTGCCGTGGCGGAGATCTTTGTGGGCTATACTCGGCCTTGTCTCAGGATGGTAAGTTGGTGGTTGAAGATATCCCTCTAGTGGGAGCTGTGCTTTGGTGGGGTTATATCCTTCCTGTTTGGCCCTGTCCGGGGGTATCATCGGATGGGGCCACAGTGTCTCCTGACCCCTCCTGTACTCCAGTATTTATGCTGCAGTACTTTATGTGTCAGGGGGCTAGGGTCAGTTTGTTATATCTGGAGTACTTCTCTTGTCTTCTCTTGTCTGTGTGAATTGAAGTATGCTCTCTCTAATTCTCTTTCTTTCTCTCGGAGGACCTGAGCCCTAGGACCATGCCCCAGGACTACCTGGCAAGATGACTCTTTGCTGTCCCCAGTCCACCTGGCCATGCTGCTGCTCCAGTTTCAACTGTTCTACCTGCCGCTATGGAATCCTGACCTGTTCACTGGACGTGCTACCTGTCCCAGACCTATTATTATTTTTTATTTTTTTAGCCCTTTTTCTCCCCAATTTCGTAGTGTCCAATTGTTGTAGTAGCTACTATCGTGTCTCATCGCTACAACTCCCGTACGGGCTCGTTGGTTGAAAGTCATGCGTCCTCCGATACACAACCCAACCTAGCCGCATTGCTTCTTAACACAGCGCACATCCAACCCGGATGCCAGCCGCACCAATGTGTCGGCGGAAACACCGTGCACCTGTCAACCTTGGTTAGCGCGCACTGCGCCCGGCCCTCCACAGGAGTCGCTGGTGTGCGATGAAACAAGGACATCCCTACCGACCAAGCCCTCCCTAACCCGGACGACGCTAGGCCAATTGTGCATCGCCCAACAGACCTCCCGGTCGCGGCCGGTTACGACAGAGCCTGGGCGCGAACCCAGGGTCTCTGATGGCACAGCTGGCGCTGCAGTACAGCGCCCTTAACCACTGCGCCAGACCTATTATTTGACCATGCTGGTCATTTATGAACATTCGAACATCTTGGCCATGTTCTGTTATAATCTCCACCCGGCACAGCCAGAAGAGGACTGGTTACTCCTCATAGCCTGGTTCCTCTCTAGGTTTCTTCCTAGGTTTTGGCCTTTCTAGGGAGTTTTTCCTAGCCAACGTGCTTCAACACCTACATTGCTTGCTGTTTGGGGTTTTAGGCTGGGTTTCTGTACAGCTGATGTACGAAGGGCTATATAAATTGGGTTCTTGTGGTCAATTTACAATCCTACAAATTATTTGTAATTATGTTCTGGCTCCCAGACCATTTGCTCAAGAAACAAAATCATCCAATGACTGAATCGAGTTGATGATCCCTGCTATTTGGGATATGACGGAGTCAGTAGTTATTGACTGCCCCTGCTGGTGAAATATAGCGTACATCTTGGTGAGGAGGACAATGAATTTCAGAAGACAGTTTATGGCTTGAGCTAAGCCTCATCTTACCAAAGTAATCCCCTTCCATCTTAACCAAAACCTTTTTAACAAAAACGGGTTGAATCATCACAAGTTTATTATGTGACTATACAGTTGAAGTCGGAAGTTTACATAGACTTAGGTTGGAGTTATTAAAACTTGTTTTTCAACCACCCCACAAATGTATTGTTAACAAACTACAGTTTTTGCAAGTTGGTTAGGATATCTACTTTGTGGATGACATAAGTAATTTTTCCAACAATTGTTTACAGTCATAATTCACTGTATCACAATTCCAGTGGGTCAGAAGTTTACATGCACTAAATTGACTGTGCCTTTAAACAGCTTGGAAAATTCCAGAAAATGATGTCATGACTTTCGAAGCTTCTGATAGGCTAATTGACATAATTTGAGTCAATTGGAGGTGTACCTGTGGATGTATTTCAAGGCCTACCTTCAAACTCAGTGCCTCTTCGCTTGACATCATGGGAAAATCAAAAGACATCAGCCAAGATCTCAGCAAAAAAATTGTAGACCTCCACAAGTCTGGTTCATCCTTGGGGGCAATTTCCAAATGCCTGAAGGTACCACGTTCATCTGTACAAACAATAATATTCTAGGAGACACGTTCTGTCTCCTAGAGATGAACATGCTTTGGTGCGAAAAGTGCAAATCAATCCCAGAACAACAGCAAAGGACCTTGTGAATATGTTGGAGGAAACAGGTACAAAAGTATCTATATCCACAGTAAAACGAGTCCTATATCGACATAACCTGAAAGGCCGCTCAGCAAGGAAGAAACCACTGCTCCAAAACCGCCATATAAAAGCCAGACTACGGTTTGCAACTGCATATGGGGACAAAGATTGTACTTTTTGGAGTAAAATCCTCTGGTCTGTTGAAACAAAAATAGAACTGTTTGGCCATAATGACCATCGTTATGTTTGGGGAAAAAGGGGGAAGTTTGGAAGCCGAAGAACACCATCCCAACCGTGAAGCACGGGGGTGGCAGCATCATGTTGTGGGGGTGCTTGCTGCAGAAGGGACTGGTGGACTTCACAAAATAGATGGCATCATGAGGTTGGAAAATTAGGTGGATATATTGAAACAACATCTCAAAAAAGCTTGGTTGCAAATGGGTCTTCCAAATGAACAATGACCCCAAGCATACTTCCAAAGTTGTGACAAAATGGATTAAGGACAACAAAGTGAAGATATTGGAGTGGCCATCACAAAGCCCTGACCTCTGTCCTATAGAACATTTGTGGGCAGAACTGAAAAAGCGTGTGAGAGCAAGGAGGCCTACAAACCTGACTCAGTTACACCAGCTCTGTCAGGAGGAATGGGACAAAATTCACCCAACTTATTGTGGGAAGCTTGTGGAAGGCTACCCAAAACGTTTGAACCAAGTTAAAGAATTTAAAGGCAATGCTACCAAATACTAATTGAGTGTATGTAAACTTCTGACCCACTGGGAATGTGATGAAAGAAATAAAAGCTGAAATAAATCATTCTCTCTACTATTATTCTGACATTTCACATTCTTAAAATAAAGTGGTGATCTTAACTGACCTAAAACAGGGAATTTTTACTAGGATTAAATGTCAGGATTTGTGAAAAACTGAGTTTAAATGTATTTGGCTAAGGTGTATGTAAACTTCTGACTTTAACTGTAAAAACAAAACGACAAAAAATACAGAGATGCAGGACATGAACAGAGTTAAATGTGATGTTTTGGAAGGGAACACAACAGTTGTTTATTACAGTCAACATAGACTTACAGTCATTGGAAATTGTAAGTAAACAACAATAGGGTTGTGTTAACGGGTTGAGTCAACAACCAAGCATTCCTCCCCGCAGTCTTCTGGGGAGGAATGCTTGGTTGTTGAGTGAAATCCAGTGTGCACAGTAGACCTCCAAGACCAGACTGGCAAATGCCTGCAAAGAAACATGAAACGAATAACGAACAAACGATTACTGTAGCAGGGCCAATGTAAGAGATCCAGAAATGTAAAACAGACAAAATAATAATAAATGAAACGTTCTAATGTGACTGAAGTTATACAATGGGGTCCATGGCTAGATCATTTAAATTGCCAGAGATGAAAGAGCATATCAGTTTGGTATGAAGGTAAAACATTTTTTTTTTATAAAAGTGACAACTAAATAACTGAAAAACCTAAATCATTACAAAACAAACCTCTGAGGTGAGTAGCTTCCTACTCCACCGTTTGGTGTTAAATAGAACACAACAACATAGCAGTGCAGTCTGTCTCCAAGGTCATCTAACTAGAAAGAGAATAAGCAGTGCAGTCCGTCTCCAAGGTCATCTAACTAGAAAGAGAATAAGCAGTGCAGTCCGTCTCCAAGGTCATCTAACTAGAAAGAGAATAAGCAGTGCAGTCCGTCTCCAAGGTCATCTAACTAGAAAGAGAATAAGCAGTGCAGTCCGTCTCCAAGGCCATCTAACTAGAAAGAGAAATAGAAAGTGAAAAGAAAGAAGGAAGAACAGTGGTGTTGCTTTCTGGGGTTTAAAAAGAAAATCCTCTCTGAAATCATGAAAGAGCTGATAACTGTGTGTTTTGTTTTTCTGTGTGTGAGACTGTGTCTGTGTTTGTGTGTGTCTGTGTCTGTGATACTGTGTGTGTGAGAGACTGTGTGTGACTGTGTGTCTGTGTGACTATGTTTGTGTGTGAGACTGTGAGTGTGAGAGACTGTGTGGGACGGTGTCTTTGTGTGTGTGTGTGTGGAGTATGTTTCTCTTTTACAGAGCGACAGTGAGATAGACCCTAGACAGAATCATGCAGCATGAGGGGAGAAAGGCTTTTAAATTGAACCTTTATTTAACTAGGCATTTAAGAACAAATCCCTACTTACAATGACGGCCTACCGGGGAACAGTGGGTTAGCTGCCTTGTTCAGGGGCAGAACAACAGATTTTTACCTTGTCAGCTCGGGGATTCGATCCAGCAATCTTTCGCTTACTGGCCCAACGCTCTAACCACTAGACTCTAACCACTAAAATACCTGCCACTTTGGATTGGGCGGAGTGACCAGCAGTGTCTCTTTTCTGATGAGAAACTGGAAGCCATTCTGAGGGTGTTGGAGCTGCAGTGATGGGCTTCCTGTCTGCCTCTAAATCATCCTCTGAGATTGACAGCTCAAGCCCTCTATGGACTGTACCCATGTTTAATTACGAATGATGCATTTTGTAGTGTTAACATCAGGGAAGATAAGGCCTATTATCTCTTTTTCTGTTAATTAAATCAATTTAACCATTCAAAACGGTGGTGCGTCTTTTTAGTGAGATTGCTCTATGGAAAATACACAAATAAACATGGGAACAAACAGAGTATTTCAGTGATTTGATTGAGTGGTGTGAAGGTGTTCTGTTAGGTTCCTGTACCTCTTGCTCAGTCTTTGAGCTTCTGGATCTTCATCTCAAACACCCGTTCCATTTCCATCTTGGCCACGTGCTCCCTCGATCTTGGCCAGGGGAGTCCTGCAGGGTTTAGGCATGTGCACACACATCCATCAGTTTAATGCCTTGCACCCCAGAGTAGTCAAACTCAGACTTTGGGCCAGGGTGGAAATTCCTGTCACGATCTCTTGCATACACTTATGCCTGGAGGAGGATGAGGACGGGCAGGGGAAGGCCCTGGGTGTGGAAGACCCAGCGATTCAATAGCCATTTCTGCATGTGTTAGCAAAGCCACCAACAAGCTCTACTGGTACGGATGCTGAGTGAAGCTCACGAAACAAGCAAGAGCCTAAACACAGGACAACTATTAGAGACTATTCTACCAACAAGCATTCAATGAAGACTTCTGGGCAGTTTGCTAGAGTGCCGTAGAATGATATCTATTTCATGACCTGGTAGGGGCCTCTTGTGTCAAATAAAGAGCAGCATCTCTATACAACACAGATATCTGTACGAGGGAAAAACAGAGGAGAGTATAGAAACATAGCTAACAAGGTGTTCTTGAAGAACTGAAATGACACTTACATGCCTTCATTTGTGTCAAATCTTTAAAAAAACATTAACAGACACACTTAGCATGCTGATATTATGATGACCGTGCGTGAGAGAGCTATTAGCTAGCTAATGAATGCTGGTGGTTACTGTGATATTACAGTGCATCATTTTAGTGAGGTTCTCTATACTTGACTGAATCTAAACTCAGCAAAAAAACAAACGTCCTGTGTCAACTGCGTTTATTTTCTGCAAACTTAACATGTGCAAATATTTGTATGAACATAAGATTCAACAACTTAGACATAAACTGAACAAGTTCCACAGACATGTGACTAACAGAAATGGAATGTGTCCCGGAACAAAGGGGGGGAGGGGGGGGGGGGGTGAAAATCAGAAGTAACAGTCAGTATCTGGTGTGGCCACCAGCTGCATTAAGTACTGCAGTGCATCTCCTCCTCATGGACTGCACCAGATTTGCCAGTTCTTGCTGTGAGATGTTACCTTCCACCAAGGCACCTGCAAGTTCCCGGACATTTCTGGGGGGAAAGGCCCTAGCTCTCACCCTCCGATCCAACCGGTCCCAGACGTGCTCAATGGGATTGAGATCCGGGCTCTTCGCTGGACATGGCAGAACACTGACATTCCCGTCTTGCAGGAAATCGCGCACAGAACGAGCAGTATGGCTGGTGGCATTGTCATGCTGGAGGGTCATGTCAGGATGAGCCTGCAGGAAGGGTACCACATGAGGGAGGAGGATGTCTTCCCTGTAACGCACAGCATTGAGATTTCCTGCAATAACAAGCTCAGTCCGACGATGATGCTGTGACACACCGCCCCAGACCATGACAGACCCTCCACCTCCAAATCGATCCCGCTCCAGAGTACAGGCCTCGGTGTAACGCTCATTCCTTCGACGATAAACAGGAATCCGACTATCACCCCTGGTGAGACAAAACCACGACTCGTTAGTGAAGAGCACTTTTTGCCAGTCCTGTCTGGTCCAGTGACGGTGGGTTTGTGCCCATAGATGATGATGTTGCCGGTGATGTCTCGTGAGGACCTGCCTTACAACAGGCCTACAAGCCCTTGGTCCAGCCTCCCAGCCTATTGCGGACAGTCTGAGCACTGATGGAGGGATTGTGCGTTCATGGCGTAACTTGAACAGTTGTTGTTGCCATCCTGTACCTGTCCCACAGGTGTGATGTTCAGATGTACCGATCCTGAGCAGGTGTTGTTACACGTGGTCTGCCACTGCGAGGACGATCAGCTGTCTGTCCTGTAGCGCTGTCTTAGGCGTCTCACAGTACGGACATTGCAATTTATTGCCCTGGCCACATCTGCAGTCATGCCTCCTTGCAGCATACCTAAGGCACGTTCACACAGATGAGCAGGGACCCTGGGCATCTTTCTTTTGGTGTTTTTCCAGAGTCAGTAGAAAGGCCTCTTTAGTGTCCTCCATTTTCATAACTGTGACCTTAATTGCCTACCATCTATGAGCTGTTAGTGTCTTAACATGCACCTGTGGAACGGTCGTTAATTGTTTATGGTTCATTGAACAAGCATGGGAAACAGTGTTTAAACCCTTTACAATGAAGATCTGTGAAGTTATTTGGATTGTTGTGAATTATCTTTGGAAGTCAAGGTGCTGAAAAAGGGCAGTTTCTTTTTTTGCTGAGTTTAGTTGATGATCCCTGCTGTTTGGGATATGATGGAGTCAGTAGTTATTGACTGCCCCCTGCTGGTGAAATATAGCGTGCATCTTGGTGAGAAGAACAATACATCTCAGAAGACAGTTTATGGCTTGTAATTTGACTCAAGGGTGAGCTAAGCCACATCTTACCACAATAATTCCCTTACATTTTAACAAAAACCTTCAATAAAACTACGCTGGGTTGTATCACAAGTTTATTACGGGACTATAAAAACAAAACAAAAGACAAATAAAAATAGAGATGCAGTACATGAAGAGTTAAATGTGATGTTTGGGAAGGGAACCCCACAGTTGTTTATTACAGTCAACATAGACTTGTTTATTTACAGCTATTCGAAATTGTAAGTAAACAACAATAACCAAGCATTCCTCCCCACAGTCTTCTAAAACAGGGTTCTCTAGCCGTGGTCAAGGGGGCCTACTATGTGTCAGCTGGAGTCAAATCCAGTGTGCACAGTAGACCTCCAAGACCAGACTGGAAAACGCCTGCAAACAAACATGAAACCAATAATGAACAAATGATTACTGTAGCAGGGCCAATATAAGAGAGCCAAACATTTTAAACAGAAAAAAATATGCCATCCATGGCTAGATCATTTAAATGACAAGGGATGGAAGAGCATATCATTTTGGGATCAGGATTACAAAAATAAAAAAGGGGCAACTAAATAACAAAATCGTTTCAAAACAAAATGCCTGAGGTGTGTAGCTGGAGGTGAGTAGCTTCCTACTCTGCTGTTTGGTCATTTGGCGTTAAATAGAACACTACAACATAGCAGTGCAGTCCGTCTCCAAGGTCATCTAACTAGAAAGAGAATAAGCAGTGCAGTCTGTCTCCAAGGTCATCTAACTAGAAAGAGAATAAGCAGTGCAGTCCGTCTCCAAGGCCATCTAACTAGAAAGAGAATAAGCAGTGCAGTCAGTCTCCAAGGTCATCTAACTAGAAAGAGAATAAGCAGTGCAGTCCGTCTCCAAGGTCATCTAACTAGAAAGAGAATAAGCAGTGCAGTCTGTCTCCAAGGTCATCTAACTAGAAAGAGAATAAGCAGTGCAGTCCGTCTCCAAGGTCATCTAACTAGAAAGAGAATAAGCAGTGCAGTCTGTCTCCAAGGTCATCTAACTAGAAAGAGAATAAGCAGTGCAGTCCGTCTCCAAGGTCATCTAACTAGAAAGAGAATAAGCAGTGCAGTCTGTCTCCAAGGTCATCTAACTAGAAAGAGAATAAGGAAGTGAAAGAAAAACAGTTGTGGCATTCTGGGGTTTAAAGTGAAAAAAAATCCTTTCTAAAATCCTTTTTCTGTGTGTCACACTGTGAAACACAAAACATGATTGTACAACCATCTAATGTGCCCACTTCAGGAAGAAAATACATCTATACATAAAAAAAGAGGGATAAAAGTAGAAATAGTACAGTGATATAGCATGTTCCAGGACTGAGTCTGTCTGAAAGTGAGTTTGAGTTTAATGGAGGAGCCGCTCTCCCTCTATCCCCCAGTTAGAACCAACTTCCCCCAGACAGACCACGCTGCTCCGTCACACATACAGTATCAGTAACAGGTTGTTGGTCGACAGGCAAACTGACGGTCCAGGCTGGTAAATTGGCAACTAGTACATTGTTACATGGTGGTCCTCCTGCAATACTTTTAAAATATCTTCTTTTTTTTGTTCTTTTCCAAGGTCCTGTAGGGGCGAGAGAGAGAGCTAAGTTAATTAAGAGGCAGAGCTCTTCATAAGGAGCTGTATATACAGTATTGGCTGCGGTGTGTGTGATATCAAGGAGCACTTTGGCTGAGCCCTGTGCCGTTTGACTTTCAACAGGTGTGTATTGTCTCAAAGGGTGTGTGTTTTGATCTCTGCCCTTTCCTCCAACCATTGAGACAAGTCTGTTTCTCAACAAATGGACACTAAGTAATATTCCATCATATTCTATGAAGGTACAGGAAGAGGTGAGGAGTAGAAAAATAAATACTGTATTATACAACACCACATAAATAGGTTGAATAATTGTTCATGGTTGACTCCATGTAATGCTGTTGTATAGAAATGTATATGTTGTAGTAGTGTGTTGTACCTGGAGGAGTCTAGTTTCTGTTGCTCCAGCACCCTCTGCTGTGCCTCCCAGTTGTTCTTCTCATCCTCCAGCTGGCGTCTCTTCTCCTCCAGCTCTTTGTGCTGGGCCTCCAGGTTCTTCTTCATCTGCTCGTGGCGCCGCTGGAGCTGCAGACAGGACAATTTGCATCATTTGCATGCTGGAGTCGTGTGTGTGTGTGCATATACAGTATGTGTGTGTTTGACTGAGTATGATGTAATCACAGCTATGACCATATTAAAACATTTCATCATGTCTGTTGGAGACAGGCAGTGTGAGCAGTACTGGACATCCCAGCTCAGACATGTGACCATTCTCCTTGAACACAGCCAGCACCCGTCTGAGCAGGAGCAGAACCTTCTGGTTGACTGGTACACGGAGGAGAGGAGTATGTTTCTCTTTTACAGAGCGACAGTGAGATAGACCCTAGACAGAATCATGCAGCATGAGAGGAGAAAGGCTTTTAAATTGAACAGATATTTAACTAGGCAAGTCATTTAAGAACAAATTCCTACTTACAATGACGGCCTACCGGGGAACAGTGGGTTAGCTGCCTTGTTCAGGGGCAGAACAACAGATTTTTACCTTGTCAGCTCGGGGATTCGATCCAGCAATCTTTCGCTTACTGGCCCAACGCTCTAACCACTAGACTCTAACCACTAAAATACCTGCCACTTTGGATTGGGAGGAGTGACCAGCAGTGTCTCTTTTCTGATGAGAAACTGGAAGCCATTCTGAGGGTGTTGGGAGCTGCAGTGATGGGCTTCCTGTCTGTCTCTAAATCATCCTCTGATTGACAGCTCAAGCCCTCTATGGACTGTACCCATGTTTAATTACTAATGATGCATTTTGTAGTGTTAACGTCAGGTAAGATAAGGCCTATTATCTCCTTTTCTGTTAATTAAATCAATTTAACCATTCAAAACGGTGGTGCGTCTTTTTAGTGAGATTGCTCTATGGAAAATACACAAATAAACATGGGAACAAACAGAGTATTTCAGTGATTTGATTGAGTGGTGTGAAGGTGTTCTGTTAGGTTCCTGTACCTCTTGCTCAGAGTCTTTGAGCTTCTGGATCTTCTCCTTGACCTTCATCTCAAACACCTGTTCCATTTCCATCTCCATCTTCATCATCTTGGCCACGTGCTCCCTCCTCTCCTCCTCCATCTGGGCCAATGGACTCCTGCAGGGTTGAGGCATGTGCACACACACAACATCCATCAGTCTAAAGCCTTGCACCCCAGAGCAGTCAAACTCAGACTTTGGGCCAGGGTGGAAATTCCTGTCACGATCTCTCCTGCATACACTTGTGCCTGGAGGAGGATGAGGAGGAACATGGGAGAGGAAGACCCAGCGATTCAATAGCCATTTCTGTCTGTGTTAGTAAAGCCAAGCCATTGCATCGCTGAGTTAGTGAACGCCAAGAGTTAGTGAACGCCATACGGACGCTGAGTGAAGCTCTACTGGTACGGACACTGAGTGAAGCTCACAAAGAAAGCAAGAGCCCCTTCACAGGACAACAAATACGATTTTCCAGGAAGACTATTGGAGACTATTCTGCCAACAAGTATTCAATGAAGACTGGGCAGTTGGCTAGAGTGCCGTAGAGTGATATCATCTATTTCATGACCTGGTAGGGGCCTCTAGCGTCAAATAAAGAACGGCATCTCTAAACAACACAGATATCTGTACGAGGGGAAAACAGAGAGGAGAGTATAGAAACATAGCTAACAAGGGGTTCTTGAAGAACTGAAATGACACTTACATGCCTTCATTTGTGTCAAATCTAAAAAAAAAACAGAAACATACACACACTTAGCATGCTGATATTATGATGACCGTGCGTTAGAGAGCTATTAGTTAGCTAATGAATGCTTATGGTTACTGTGATTTTACGGTGCATCATTTTAGTGAGGTTCTCTATACTTGGCTGTGAATTAGCAGTGGCTCAGGCTTATGAGACTGTGTTAGATCAAGCCCAGATGCTGGGCTGTGTGTGGATGACTGTTAGTCCCTGTGATCAGAGGAGTGGATTGCGTTAGTGCGGGGCCTCATCTCCTGCCCTTCATCCACGCTGTTACAGAAGACCTGGCTTGAATGGAGAGAAATGGAAAACAGAACCACATACAAACAACTTTGGTCAACTTTTGGTTAGTACTCACTTGGTCATTGGTCCCTTGTTCTTGTTGCTGTCCACTCCGTTGTATGTGACGGCTGCTAGCTTCCTGCTGCGGTAGTTCTCATAGTGGACATTGTTGGTCACGTCTTTCAGGTCCTGCATGTGAGTTCTGTATCAAAATCAAATTAAAATTTTATTTAGATGACATGTAAGTTCTGAAACAAGAAGACAGAACCACTGAAATCAAATACAACTTTATTTCAACTAAAATTAACCACAGCAATACACTTTACAGTAAAAAACGATAGTGACACTAAAATCCATTTAAACAGTCAGAGAGCAGTGAGGAATGACATTGCACTGAAAACTTGCACCATAATCTCCCTACCATCTGCTACTGCTCATGCAGCGTTTAAACCAGGACACTCAGTGGAGCATGACCATAATGCAGAGGAGAGTGTGTGTGCTGTAACGGTACCTGATGAGCATGTTCCTCAGGATGGTGAAGTCACAGTGCTCTCCATTCTCCACTAGAGAGCGAGACAGAGAGAGGCAGAGAGAGACAGAGCGAGAGAGAATGGAGAAAGAGTTAGAGAGAGTACAGTCAGTAGCCACCAGGGGGTGTGGCAGTCACAGGAGAGAGAGAGAGAGCGTGCTAGAGAGTTAGGCTCAGCTCCAGGGAAGATGCAATTGAGATCTTTTCCTAGAGAGCTGTGGGGAGGAGACAGAGAGGAGTGTATGGGTGTAATACTGTCAGCAGCCACAGGGTGGTGCCAGACACCACATACTCTTCCACATTCACTAGTTCCTCTGAGGTTTCTGTTTGACTGCTGTAGGGAGTGGATCACAAAGCTGAAGAGTGGCCTTGCCCTCTCCCGCCCTCTCTATATTTACACACTTACATGGTGCCTGAAACATTTTTTAAATTCCAAAACTCACTCCCCATGGGCGGTTAACATGGAACCACCACAGAGGTACTCTCTAGTAGTAGTAACCACACAGTTCATCCAGTCGAGAGCACACAACTATGTCTTATCCAGAACTACAGCCACACACATAACTCATTACAGATCAAAGACCATGACTTGTTATCTGGCCATAGACAGAAATAAAGAGCTGTATCTGAATTGTAGAGTTTAGGCTACAACTGATTTGACCATATACTCATGCAGCGGTTGAAAACAGTGGGGAGCAGAGGGGGGACATGAAGAAGTTATGGGGTTAGAGGGTATTTAATGTGTGTGTGATTTGAGCTCTGGGGTGATGACTGCTGGGGTCATGAGGTTAAAGTTCAGAAGAGCTAGCTAAACTTCATAAACATGTCTACTCGACTAAGACCAGTGCTGTAGATTGTAGACTAATTTACAACTGTTCTTAACATGTTTGAGTGAAGAAGACGAGATGCAGAGAGGCATGAACAGGAGCCGCGTGTTAAATGGTAAACCTATCCTCTTTCAAATCATCTCTCCCAGGGAGCTGTTGCATTCCTGCGTGCACATATTTCTTAGTCGGGTGCATTCGTTTTTTTTTTAGGTAGTGGAAAAATATTTTATTTGTGCTAAGGCACTCCTGCAGCTTCCTGTCATTCTGTGTCTGTCTAGCATCAAAGAGAACAGAACACACATATCTTGTTGAGTAGAACACGTCTCATCTACAGACAGGACTGCCTGCTCAAAACACACCTCTCCATCTAAAGGGCCTGTTCTATTGAGTGGAAGTAGAACTAAATAGTTACAAGTTGATACATAGCAACAGTCATACAATCTCAATGTTTGTCTTTTTTGTGTGTTTTTTTTTTACATTAACAAATGTCATGTTCACTGTATGCAATATGACATAAGTGCTACTCTATTTGTTTAGAACATTCCATGGTCATTATGTCACCAGTAGATAATGCTGAGTTCTAGCAGACAGAGTTTTATCACTCAAGACACAAACAGGGTCAGAGAAAACATAACAAGTCTATGTTGATAACACAACATACCTCTCTAAGTGTCAACTGTTGGGCAGGAGTCTACTGAACTTAACCTGGTTCTAGTAATCTAATGTTTAGTATAGGAATAGTGTGACATTTTAATACAAGTATTTACATGGCTGCAAAAAGTGTGTCACTTCGACTATGTGAGCTGAAACTAGAAACGTAGATGGGACTCTACGCTGGCTTCGGCTCAGGCTGATTTCAAGGTTTTACTGCTAACCTACAAAGCATTACATGGGCTTGCTCCTACCTATCTTTCCGATTTGGTCCTGCCGTACATACCAACACGTACGCTACGGTCACAAGACGCAGGCCTCCTAATTGTCCCTAGAATTTCTAAGCAAACAGCTGGAGGCAGGGCTTTCTCCTATAGAGCTACATTTTTATGGAATTGTCTGCCTATCCATGTGAGAGTCTTTATTGAAGACTCATCTCTTCAGTAGGTCCTATGATTGAGTGTAGTCTGGCCCAGGAGTGTGAAGGTGAACGGAAAGGCACTGGAGTAACAAACCGCCCTGGCTGTCTCTGCCTGGCCGGTTCCTCTCTCTCCACGGGGATTCTCTGCCTCTAACACTATTACAGGGGCTGAGTCACTGGCTTACTGGTGCTCTTCCATGCCATCCCTAGGAGGGGTGCTTCACTTGAGTGGGCTGAGTCACTAACGGGATCTTCCTGTCCGGGTTGGCCCCCCCGGGTTCGTGCCGTGGGCGACACTCGGCCTCGTCTCAGGATAGTAAGTTGGTGGTTGAAGATATCACTCTAGTGGTGTGGGGGCTGTGCTTTGGCAAAATGGGTGGGGTTATATCCTGCCTGTTTAGCCCTGTCCAGGGGTATCGTCGGACGGGGCCACAGTGTCTCCCTCCTGTCTCAACCTCCAGTTTTTATGCTGCAATAGTTTGTGTCGGGGGGCTAGGGTCAGTCTATTATATCTGGAGAATTTCTCCCGTCTTACCCAGTGTCCTGTGTGAATTTAAATCTCTCTCACTCACAGGACCATGCCTCAGGGCTACCTGGCCTGATGACTCCTTGCTGTCCCCAGTCCACCTGGCCGTGCTGCTGCTCCAGTTTCAACTGTTCTGCCTGCAGCTATGGAACCCTGACCTGTTCTCCGGACTTGCTACCTTATCCCAGACCTGCTGTTTTCAACTCTCTAGAGACAGCAGGAGCGGTAGAGATACTCTGAATGATCGGCTATGAAAGCCAACTGACATTTACTACTGAGGTGCTGACCTGTTGCACCCTCTTCAACCACTGTGATTATTATTATCTGACCCTGCTGGTCATTTATGACCATTTGAACATCTTGGCCATGTTCTGTTATAATCTCCACCCAGCACAGCCAGAAGAGCCAGATGGCCACCCCTTATAGCCTGGATCCTCTCTAGGTTTCTTCCTAGGTTCCGGCCTTTCTAGGGAGGTTTTCCTAGCCACTGTGCTTCTACATCTGAATTGTTTCCTGTTTGTGGTTTTAGGCTGGGTTTCTGTACAGCACTCTGTGACGTCAACTGATGTAAGAAGGACTTTAAATACATTTGATTGATAGAAATGTGAGCATTTGCATTGAGACACAGAGCAGGCCTATGGGGCAAAGCAGAACTGTCACTCTAAATCAACATCACTTGCAGATGCACTTCCCCCAACACACACACAAACTATAAGAAGAGTGCTGTTTCCCGGATAATGTACTGACCCCATAGTAGGGTGAGATAGCTTGTACTTCTTCCAGACATAAACCTTTCAAATTAAACAGTATGTGTAGGACAACTTTTGTGCTAATATTGAATAACACCCAAAGACTGGTGCGTGTGTGTGTGTGTGTGTCCAGGCCAGTACCTGACTGTGACCTCTGACCCATGACCCATGACTCCTCACCTTCCGCCACACCCCAGGGGTACTGCCTCCCTCGCACCCGCTTCTCATTGACCACGATGATGGTGTTGCTACCAACAACAGCCAGGGGTAAGCGATCCTGCAGGAGGGAGGGACAAGTGTTACACAGCTGACACACAACAAAAATAAATGAACAGCCTTGTCTAACAGGTTTCTGCACACACACAGTCTGCAGAAGTCAACTTTAGTGTGACCTTCGCTGCAGTCAAGTACAGTGCCTTGCGAAAGTATTCGGCCCCCTTGAACTTTGCGACCTTTCGCCACATTTCAGGCTTCAAACATAAAGATATAAAACTGTATTTTTTTGTGAAGAATCAACAACAAGTGGGATACAATCATGAAGTGGAACGACATTTATTGGATATTTCAAACTTTTTTAACAAATCAAAAACTGAAAAATTGGGCGTGCAAAATTATTCAGCCCCCTTAAGTTAATACTTTGTAGCGCCACCTTTTGCTGCGATTACAGCTGTAAGTCGCTTGGGGTATGTCTCTATCAGTTTTGCACATCGAGAGACTGACATTTTTTCCCATTCCTCCTTGCAAAACAGCTCGAGCTCAGTGAGGTTGGATAGAGAGCATTTGTGAACAGCAGTTTTCAGTTCTTTCCACAGATTCTCAATTGGATTCAGGTCTGGACTTTGACTTGGCCATTCTAACACCTGGATATGTTTATTTTTGAACCATTCCATTGTAGATTTTGCTTTATGTTTTGGATCATTGTCTTGTTGGAAGACAAATCTCCGTCCCAGTCTCAGGTCTTTTGCAGACTCCATCAGGTTCTTCCAGAATGGTCCTGTATTTGGCTCCATCCATCTTCCCATCTATTTTAACCATCTTCCCTGTCCCTGCTGAAGAAAAGCAGGCCCAAACCATGATGCTGCCACCACCATGTTTGACAGTGGGTATGGTGTGTTCAGGGTGATGAGCTGTGTTGCTTTTACGCCAAACATAACGTTTTGCATTGTTGCCAAAAAGTTCAATTTTGGTTTCATCTGACCAGAGCACCTTCCACATGTTTGGTGTGTCTCCCAGGTGGCTTGTGGCAAACTTTAAACGACACTTTTTATGGATATCTTTAAGAAATTGCTTTCTTCTTGCCACTCTTCCATAAAGGCCAGCTTTGTGCAATATACGACTGATTGTTGTCCTATGGACAGAGTCTCCCACCTCAGCTGTAGATCTCTGCAGTTCATCCAGAGTGATCATGGGCCTCTTGGCTGCATCTCTGATCAGTCTTCTCCTTGTATGAGCTGAAATTTTTGAGGGACGGCCAGGTCTTGGTAGATTTGCAGTGGTCTGATACTCCTTCCATTTCAATATTATCGCTTGCACAGTGCTCCTTGGGATGTTTAAAGCTTGGGAAATCTTTTTGTATCCAAATCCGGCTTTAAACTTCTTCACAACAGTATCTCGGACCTGCCTGGTGTGTTCCTTGTTCTTCATGATGCTCTCTGCGCTTTTAACGGACCTCTGAGACTGTCACAGTGCAGGTGCATTTATACGGAGACTTGATTACACACAGGTGGATTGTATTTATCATCATTAGTCATTTAGGTCAACATTGGATCATTCAGAGATCCTCACTGAACTTCTGGAGAGAGTTTGCTGCACTGAAAGTAAAGGGGCTGAATAATTTTGCACGCCCAATATTTCAGTTTTTGATTTGTTAAAAAAAGTTTGAAATATCCAATAAATGTCATTCCACTTCATGATTGTGTCCCACTTGTTGTTGATTCTTCACAAAAAAATACAGTTTTATATCTTTATGTTTGAAGCCTGAAATGTGGCAAAAGGTCGCAAAGTTCAAGGGGGACGAATACTTTCGCAAGGCACTGTATATTCACCAGGTTTCCCTTTTTTAAATTAGATGGAAAACTGACTGGAGATAAAGTAGTGTATTGAGATCACACCAGCTCAGTGACAGTTGAGAACAGTGCTTAGTGTGTGTGTACAGTGGCTTGCAAAAGTACTCACCCACCACATTTGCCTTACAAACTGGAATTAAAATGGATTTTTGGGGGGTTTGTAAAATTTGATTTACACAACGTCTACCACTTTGAAACAAACAAGAAATAATATGCGAAACAGAAAACTTGAGCGTGCTTAACTATTCACCCCCCCAAAGTCAATACTTTGTAGAGCAACTTTTGCAGCAATTACAGCTGCAAGGCTCTTGGGGTATGTCTCTAGAAGCTTGGCATATCTAGCCACTGGGATTTTTTCCCATTATTCAAGGCAAAACTGCTCCAGATCCTTCAAGTTGGATGGGTTCTGCTGGTGTACAGCAATCTTTAAGTCATACCACAGATTCTCAATTGGATTGAGGTCTGGGATTTGGCCATTCCAAAACATTTAAATGTTTCCCCTTAAACCAGTCGAGTGTTGCTTTATCAGTATGCTTAGGGTCATTGTCCTGCTGGAAGGTGAACCTCCGTCCCAGACTCAAATCCATCATTTCTTCCATTCTGACCAGTTTCCCAGGCCCTGCCGATGAAAAACATGGTGTTCTCGGGGTGATGAGGGATGTTGGGTTTGCAGACATAGCGTTTTGCTTGATGACCAAAAAGCTCAATTTTGGTCTCATCTGATCAGAGAACCTTCTTCCATATGTTTGGGGAGTCTCCCACATGCCTTTGGCGAAAACCAAACGTGTTTGCTTATTTTTTTCTTTAAGCAATGGCTTAATTCTGGCCTCTCTTCCGTAAAGCCCAGCTCTGTGGAGTGACCGGTTTAAATATGTCCTATGTACAGATACTCCCAACTCCGCTGTGGAGCTTTGCAGCTCCTTCAGGGTCATCTTTGGTCTCTTTGTTGCCTCTCTGATTAATGCCCTCTTTGCCTGGTCCGTGAGTTTTGGTGGGCGGCCCTGTCTAGGTTTGTTGTGGTGCCATATTCTTAAATGTTTTTTAAAATGGATTTAAAATGGTGCTCCGTGGGATGTTCAAAGTTTCAGATATTTTTTTATAACCCAACCCTGCTCTGTACTTCTCCACAACTTTGTACCTGACTTGTTTGGAGAGCTCCTTGGTCTTCATGGTGCCCGCTTGCTTGGTGGTGCCCCTTGCTTAGTGGTGTTGCAGACTCTGGGGCCTTTCGGAACAGGTGTATATATAGTGAGATCATGTGACACTTAAAGTCCACCTGTGTGCAATCAAACTAATTATGTGACTTCTGAAGGTAATTGGTTGCACCAGAACTTATTTAGGGGCTTCATAGCAAAGTGGGTGAATACATATGCACGCACCACTCTTCTTCGAAATGTTTTATAATTTTTTAGTTATTTTTTAAATTTCACTTCATCAATTTGGACTATTTTGTGTATGTCTATTACATGAAATCCAAATAAAAATCAATTTAAATTACAGGTTGTAATGCAACAAAATAGGAAAAACACCAAGGGGTATGAATACTTTTGCAAGGCACTGTGTGTGTGTGTGTGTGTGTGTGTGTGTGTGTGTGTGTGTGTGTGTGTGTGTGTGTGTGTATTTGCTTGTGTGTATATGATTGCGTGTGACAATATAAGTGCAGAGTGTGCTGGACCTGTAGAGGACATCTGATCGTGTGACCTAATCAATACTAATTCTACCTGTATGGCCCTATGGTGGCTAGCTAACTTCTCTGTATATATCTCTATGATAGCTAGCTAACTTCTCTGTATATATCTCTATGATAGCTAGCTAACTTCTCTGTATACATCTCTATGATAGCTAGCTAACTTCTCTGTATATATCTCTATGATAGCTAGCTAACTTCTCTGTATGGCTCTATGGTCAAAAAAAAAACAAAAAAAATATATATATATATTTTTTTTTTGTTACGGTCGCCAACCGACCCGTCAGTCAGTCTCCACGGTCGCCAACCGACCCGTCAGTCAGTCTCCACGGTCACCAACTGACCCGTCAGTCAGTCTCCACGGTCGCCAACCGACCCGTCAGTCAGTCTCCACGGTCGCCAACCGACCCGTCAGTCAGTCTCCACGGTCGCCAACCGACCCGTCAGTCAGTCTCCACGGTCGCCAACGGACCAGTCAGTCAGTCTCCACGGTAGCTAACAAACCAGTCAGTCTTCTCTTGTCAATACTGGGGCTGTTGGGGCCAGCTCAGCCAAAACACTTGTGTTAGATTTATTGGATTTATGTTATTGGGGCTGTAAACATGACATATCGCAATTAGGATAAAGATAGTGATGCGTGTTCATGTTTGTTTGTCAGGTCAAGTTTTTTTCTCCTATTCAATTCCATCTCTTGCGTGGAGAATAAAAGCAGCGTGTATGTGTGTGCGCATGAGCGCATTGGGAGAAACCAAACCTTGATCTTCTTGACTATCTTGTTCTCCTCCTCATCGTCAGTTTCTGGGAACTCGTAGATCTTGATTTTGTGCTCTGTGATTTCTCGCATGATCTATAAAAGAGATTAGGGGAGGGAGGGAGGGGAAGAAGAGAGGGGAGAGAGAGAGAAGGGGAGGAGAAAAATATAGAAAGGTGAGAGCAATGGGGGTGGAGAAGGAGACAGCGATGAGAGAGAGAGCTAGAGATGACAGATGAAACCAAGAGAGGAGACAGAGCGAGGAGAAGAGACAGAAATAGAGATGAGAGAGATGGATGAGAGACGACACAGCGATGAGAGAGAGACCAATATGCGAGAGACTAGACCGAGAGAGACCGACAGACAGTGAGACCGAGAGAGAGAGAGAGAGAGACAGACAGTGAGAGCGAGAGAGAGCGAGAGAGAGAGACAGACAGTGAGAGCGAGAGAGAGAGAGAGAGAGAGAGAGAGAGCGAGAGAGAGAGAGAGAGACAGACAGTGAGAGCGAGAGAGACAGACAGTGAGAGCGAGAGAGAAAGAGAGAGACAGACAGTGAGAGCGAGAGAGAGAGAGACAGACAGTGAGAGCGAGAGAGAGAGAGAGAGAGACAGACAGTGAGAGCGAGAGAGACAGACAGTGAGAGCGAGAGCGAGAGAGAGACAGACAGTGAGAGCGAGAGAGAGAGAGAGAGACAGCGAGAGAGAGAGAGAGACAGTGAGAGCGAGAGAGAGAGAGAGAGAGAGAGAGAGACAGACAGTGAGAGCGAGAGAGAGAGAGAGAGAGAGAGAGACAGACAGTGAGAGCGAGAGAGAGAGAGAGAGAGAGACAGACAGTGAGAGCGAGAGAGAGAGAGAGAGAGAGAGAGAGTGAGACCGAGAGAGACAGTGACCGAGAAGAGACAGACACTTGCGAGACCGAGAGAGACAGACACTTGCGAGACCGAGAGAGACAGACACTTGCGAGACCGAGAGAGACAGACACTTGCGAGACCGAGAGAGACAGACACTTGCGAGACCGAGAGAGACAGACACTTGCGAGACCGAGAGAGACAGACACTTGCGAGACCGAGAGAGACAGACACTTGCGAGACCGAGAGAGACAGACACTTGCGAGACCGAGACAGACACTTGCGAGACCGAGACAGACACTTGCGAGACCGAGACAGACACTTGCGAGACCGAGACAGACACTTGCGAGACCGAGACAGACACTTGCGAGACCGAGACAGACACTTGCGAGACAGACGCGGCGAGACCGAGACAGACACTTGCGAGACCGAGACACACTTGCGAGACAGACGTGGCGAGACCGAGACTGACCGCGGCGAGACCGAGACATATGCATATCTCTAGGATAGCTAGCTAACTTCTCTGTATGGCTCTATGGTCAAAATAAAAATAAAATTCACGGTCGCCAACGGACCCGTCAGTCAGTCTCCACGATCGCCAACGGACCCGTCAGTCAGTCTCCACGGTCCAGCGACGAGACCGAGACAGACCGCGGCGAGACCGAGACAGACCGCGGCGAGACCGAGACAGACCGCGGCGAGACCGAGACAGACCGCGGCGAGACCGAGACAGACCGCGGCGAGACCGAGACAGACCGCGGCGAGACCGAGACAGACCGCGGCGAGACCGAGACAGACCGCGGCGAGACCGGGACAGACCGCGGCGAGACCGAGACAGACCGCGGCGAGACCGAGACAGCGATGAGGGCAAGACAGACAGCGGAGAGACCGACCGCGATGAGTCCAAGACCGAGACAGACAACGAGACCAAGAGACGGCGACGAGACCGAGAGGAGAGACAGCGAGCCGAGACCGAGAGGAGAGACAGCGAGATGATAAGAGTCTTGCTCCCCTCTCGTTTTGTCCATCTTTGTCCAACGAGTCACAAATATTAATTCTCCCTCACACTGAAGGGTCAGTCAATACACAGGATGAGGAAACTGTGCTCAGCACACACACACGCTCTGTGCAACAACTGTGCAAGCACTTATTTATTGCATGTGTTCTCTCCCACAGGAATAGTTGGCATAAACTACTAATCACACACCCAAACTGTTGACTTCTGCATTCAGATAAAGACGTAGTTTTTTTAACAAACCACAAACACACAGGCCACCCATAGAACACAGTATGTATACAGAGCCAACACACACACACACACACACACACCTGCTTCTTGAACTGTTGGCACTCCTCAGGAGTCATTGTGTCCGCTTTGGCGATGAGGGGGATGATGTTCACTTTTTCATGTAACCGCTTCATGAACTCTATATCAAGAGGCTTCAACCTGGAGAGAGAGAAGAGAGAAACTCAGATTGCACAGCTTGGCCGACCTCGGGACTAAAAAACAGCATTTCTTGTTTCCAGAATGAATCTCTAGCTCCATGGCAGCATTGCTGCTGAAACTGCACATCTGGCCGGCCCACAACACATTGTAAATCCACTGAGCAGAACAGGATTCTTCTGTGACCAACAACAGGATTCTTCTGTTCTGTCTGCCTGAAAACAGCTCTAATTTAAACAGACATCACATTGGTATTTCATACAGAGTTACAGACTCCAGACTGTTTGTGAAAGGAGATGCTGGGACATCTAAGCAACGTTGAATCTTGGCACGCAGACAAGAAAAAGTTAAAGGGCATGCCAACAAGTACAAGTCTCCGGTCTGACTTGGCTGGCTGTGGCTAGATGAAACTTCACGTTCAGAGAGATCGCTCAAAATAACAAAATTAATCATCGCACTTTTGAGAAATTATTGTGTTTTAGTCTTCATTTTGAAAGATCAGTTTGTGCACACACACACACACACACGGCCTAGATACACACTTCACTCTCTGCCCTGGTTCCAGCTGTGCTGGTAATGTGCTATGAGAGTCCCGTGGGGACACAGGGGAGACAGATGTTAACTGTGAATGGAGCCATACGGTGCTAGTCCTCTTGGATGACCACAGACTGCTGCCAGCCAGCCAGGCACATGAAGAACAGAACAGAACAAGGACTTGGTCAGAGATAGAGACACTTTGGGCCAAGATGGTGAGGGGTACTGACACCCAAATGGAGAGAGCGCTGGCCTGTCAAATGAACCTTTGTTTATGGGGAGCACAGAGCAGCCCAGTGTAGGGATGTAATGTAACAGCAGGGACAGCTGTGTGTTGAGCAGAGCAGAGCACGGACTGGAGCCAAGATACAGAGGAGAAACAGCCTCAAACAAAGTGAACCCAGGAGAGGACAGATTACATAAATGTTGTCCCAGTGTGCCTCTCAGCAGTCCTAGTAGGGGTTCAGCATGGGGTCGAGGGTGGGGCGGGCAGCTAGGCCTAATTGAAAACTGACAGCTGCACTCCTCACCACGGGCAGGAGTGTGGATGACCAGCTAGTAACATGTAAACAGTCTTAGGCTACACAGTAGTTGTAATACTGATTTAATCCCGTGACCAATACCCCATCTGCCCTGTTAGGGAACATTCTCAAGAGCTATAGGATCATGCTCAATCTCAAATGAGAGAATGAAAATACTGGATTCTTCACCCTTGAAGAATTATTCACATTTTGAGAAGCGACACAATATCAACTGTGATTCAACACTGAATTTCAATGTTGTGTTTCAGAATGGAGACCATACCAGCTGCAGTACCTACCCATGTCCAGAGGGGGTGATGAAGTAGAGGCAGCAGTGCACTCTGTTGTCAGGCATCTGCCGTCTATTGACCCGGGACTCTGAGTTGAGGTAATCCTCAAACTTACTGTCGATGTGATCAATGACTGGCTGCCAGCTATAGGAGAGCAGAGCACAGACATTACTCAATGTCAGGTAACAGTGACTACATTTAATGTAGAATATACACATTCAGATAGAGATATAGGGCAGGTTAGTCAGTCAGACGTACCAGTTACTGTTGTCGACAGCGTCGCCGAACCCTGGCGTGTCAACGATGGTGAGAAGAAGCTGAACTCCTCCTTCCTTTACCAGCACCTTAGACTGCTCCACCTGAGATTGTAGAAAACACTAAATAATTACAAGACAGACAGCACGGAATCATGGTGAACTTCTAAAAACACCATGACATCAATATCTCCCCATTTATGGTTCATTTGAAGGATGGAGTTTCCCAAACTCGGTCCTGGGGACCCCAAGGGGTACACATTTTGGTTTTTTTGCCCTAACACTACACAGCTGATAAAATAAAAACTAATCATCAAGCTTAGGGGAAGAAAAAAAAATGCACCCCTTGGGGTCCAGAGGACCGAGTTTGGGAAACGCTGGAATAGGGACATGTACAAACATGCATTGCATCATAGTGTGTGTATAACTTGCGCTAATCGTGACAGTTTGCAAGATCTCCACCTCAGAGCACTTCTCCTCTGAGGGGATGGGCTCAGACTCAGGGGCTTGGTTAGGAAGTCTGACAGTCCTTTCATCTTAATCTAGAATGTGTCTGTTTGGAGAAGTTAGCTATACATCAAACTACAAAAGCCCAGGTAAATATTTATTGAGCATTAATATAAATCACAGATGGCGATACACTTGTGGAGGGTTGCCAGCCAGGCAGACTGAAGATGAATCCAGCAACATGGTCTTAGAAGATCTTTGACCTCAGACCCAGAGAGAGCTCTAGTTATATTTGGCTGCCCACCTGGAGTGTCCAGTACAGGGTGTACAGAGCTGCTTGCAGATTGGCCTCTTAGCTGATCAGAGCTTTAAAATCAGCAGGCGATCCAGACCAGCCCTTGTAATTAGCAGATGAGCTGCACTTCAATGATTAAACCAGGAGGAACAGGTGAGTGAGTGCATGTCGTGTTCCACTCAGATTGCAATGGAAGCCATCATTGTGTGTGTTAAACGCAGCTCTCTGTACAGTTAAAGCAAGCTCAGTTTTATTAATTGTACACAGACCACAACATAAATCCGTACTATACCTCATGCTTTCACACACATCATGTCACAACCGGATGTACTTTGTGATATAAGCAGCCTTTTGTTTACTTGATGGCATGCTTCATTGACGTAGGAACATTTTGACAAAGCCAGCCCAGCCGGCAGCCATTGGTTTTCCAAAGAGCAGCACATTTGGGTTTAACCACAGGCAGCCAAACTGAGCCGTCATCTTCCACTTAGACAGAACCACAGAATGCCCGTGGTCTGGGCCTGAGTCTGGGCTATGGCTGCTCTCACTCAGCCCACTAGCTGGGCCCTGGCTAAAGGCTTCCTCTTCCCCACACAGCCCCACTGTGGGCAGGCCACCCCTTGACCAGCTAACACAGAGCAAAACGCCCTGAGAGCCGATTTAGCTAGACCACTGAAATAAAAGAGAAAACTAGTGTGTTTTGGTAGGTGATAATCAAACTGATTTTAGGCGAGAGAGAAGGGGGAGAGAGAGAGAATGAAAGAGAAACTGATTCAAAGTCCCCAAAAAATGACAGAAAAAAAAAGAGGAGAGACTGAGGTAATAAAATAGAAAACAAGTGTTTAGTGGGTGAGCATCTATTTCCAGTCAGCTAGTGAAAGGGATCAGTGTTGAACCTAAAGAGGTGGGTCCTGCCAGGCCGAGAGGTAGGTCTGCTTTTTGGGTGGGTGACTTGTGTCCCAAATGGCATTATATTCCTTATAGTGCACTACTTGGACCAGGCCCATAGAGCTCTGGTCAAAAGTAGTGCACTATGTAGGATGCAGACATGCGGCTGTTTGAACAGGCCACAACACTAATAATGAAACCATTTAGAACAGCTGGCTGGGCAGAAAGAAAGAACACTAAAAGCAGGTTTAACTTTCACTTATTTTTCCACAGGTATCATCTTATCAGTTCATCTACGTACATCCTCAGTTTACAGAAAATACTGCCAACTTTGATTTAAAAAAGACTACATTCACAAGCAGGAAATGGATACTTTCGACAACCATTCTTGACCCTGAAAAATTGCATACTTTTCAAAACCGATGGGTTCTCTTCTGAAGCAAGTTTTGAAAACAAAGATGATATGTCACATGTGTGAACTGATCTGTGTGTGTGTGTGTGTGCTCTAGCCACAGAACAGTTTAACTACTAACTTCAGGGAAAACGATGAGGGAAAAATTGCACGGTTCGATTTATATTTATTTCCAGGCAGTAAATCTACAGAGTTGTCGGTTGACGAGAGTCACTCAATCGTCAGCGCTGGAATGCACACAGATTTTTTTAATAGGGCAGCGTGACAACACGTCTGTCACCCCCTGGAGGATTCTTTACTGTGTGTGAAACGTTGACCTCCTTCCTCATCCATTAACCCTGCTAGAACCATACATTAAAACCAGTAGATGGTGATAGCACTGACGTCATTCACGTATTCCTATGGAAAACTCCCAATGTCGCATGAAGCCAGAAGTACTTGAATTTGAAGAGTGCCAAATTGCTGAATGGGGCTGAATGGCACCAACAACAAAAATTGATAAGGATCATGGTCAATGTAGTCATTCTCATCCTGCCTGAGAGTATCAACCGGGAGACTCCCGACCCGTGATTGGTCTGTGTCAGCACTGTGTTACAAGAACGTAGTATTCAGAATGGTTTTCTATTTAATAAAATATCTTGATTTGTAGCCACATTTTTAATAATTCACAGTGGGGATCAAACTTCATCATAAACTAATTTGAGCCCAAAATCACAGTCACCAACAAAAATCGTTCTGGCGATCGTAATTTACATAGGCTTTCAAGGGCAGACCAGGGCTTTTGGCAATAATAGGTTGCTATGCACCAGACCAGACACTGGGGGTAAAACCACAGCTGTTCATTCCAGCTCAGTGTGTGTGTAGTGCTGCCTTTTACTGCCCTACCCTTACATTTACAGGAATCGATCAGAATGCACATTAAACTCCTTTCTCTTTACTTGACCTCTAACCCCCTATTCATAGCCTTCACCCCGGTCCTTTAAGCACCATCAGAATAAGACTTTCTCCCTTTTTCCTCTCTCCTTTCTCGGTCATACTCCCTTTCCCTCCCTCATCTCTTGGCTGTCTTGTTGAAGCCAAAACTCAACTGGTTACAGATAGTTGAAGTCGGAAGTTTACATACACCTTAGCCAAATACATTTAAACTCAGTTTTTCACAATTCCTGACATTTAGTCCTAGTAATTTCAGCTTTTATTTCTTTCATCAAATTCCCAGTGGGTTAGAAGTTTACATACACTCAATTAGTATTTGGTAGCATTGCCTTTAAATTGTTTAACTTGGGTCAAACGTTTCAGGTAGCCTTCACAAGTTTCCCACAATAAGTTGGGTGAATTATGGCCCATTCCTCGTGACAGAGCTGGTGTAACTGAGTCAGGTTTGTAGGCCTCCTTGCTCGCACACGCCTTTTCAGTTCTGCCCACAAATTTTGTATAGGACAGAGGTCAGGGCTTTGTGATGGCCACTCCAATACCTTGACCTTGTTGTCCTTAAGCCATTTTGATACAACTTGAGGTATGCTTGGGGTCATTGTCCATTTGGAAGACCCATTTGCAACCAAGCTTTAACTTCCTGACTGATGTCTTGAGATGTTGATTCAATATATCCACATCATTTTCCTACCTCATGATGCCATCTATTTTGTGAAGTGCGCCAGTCCCTCCTGCAGCAAAGCATCCCCACAACATGATGCTGCCACCCCTGTGCTTCATGGTTGGGATGGTGTTCTTCTGCTTGCAAGCCTCCCCATTTTTCCTCCAAACATAACGATGGTCATTATGGCCAAACAGTTCTATTTGTGTTTCATCAGACCAGAGGACATTTCTCCAAAAAGTACGATCTTTGTCCCCATGTGCAGTTGCAAACCGTAGCATGGCTTTTTTATGGCGGTTTTGGAGCAGTGGCTTCCTCCTTGCTGAGCGGCCTTTCAGGTTATGTCGATATAGGACTTGTGTTACTGTGGATATAGATACTTTTGTACCCGTTTCCTCCAGCATCTTCACAAGGTCCTTCGCTGTTGTTCTGGGATTGATTTGCACTTTTCGCACCAAAGTACATTCATCTCTAGGAGACAGAACGCCTCTCCTTCCTGAGCGGTATGACGGCTGCGTGGTGCCATGGTGTTTATACATGCATACTATTGTTTGTACAGATGAATGTGGTACCTCCAGGCGTTTGGAAATTGTTCCCAAGGATGAACCAGACTTGTGGAGGTCTACAATTTTTTTTTCTGAGGTCTTGGCTGATTTTCCTATGATGTCAAGCAAAGAGGCACTGGGTTTGAAGGTAGGCCTTGAAATACATCCACAGGTATGACTCAAATGATGTCAATTAGCCTATCAGAAGCTTCTAAAGCCATGACATAATTTTCTGGAATTTTCCAAGCTGTTTAAAGGCACAGTCAACTTAGTGTACTTCTGACCCACTTGAATTGTGATACAGTGAATTATAAGTGAAATAATCTGTCTAAACAATTGTTGGGGAAATTATTTGTGTCATGCACAAAGTAGATGTCCTAATCGACTTGCCAAAACTATTGTTTGTTAACAAGAAATTTGTGAAGTGGTTGTAAAACGAGTTTTAATGACTCCAACCTAAGTGTATGTAAACTTCGAGTTCAACTGTATCTTCTCAGGCTCCATCATAGCAATGATGATTGACAGTGGCATAAATTATTATTATTATTTTTAAATGCTTTCATTCATGCTATTCAACCGACTGTACCCTTTATAGTGTCATGAATGGCAAAAGCTAGTGTGAGACATTGAATGAACAAAAACAACTGACATGGACCACTCCCTGCTTGGCATGAGTTAGATGGTACTAAACAGTGTAACGGTAGGAGGAGAGGGATCTTCCGTGTGTGTGTGTGTGTGTGTGTGTGTGTGTCTAACCACAATGACCTCACAGACAGACAGGGAAGAGGAACAACACTGACCGTTTCGCCACACTCCTCTCCACTACGGTTGGTTTGCTCAGCTGTGTTTCACAGGGACATAGGGCTGACAGACTAAGCACGCTAAGCGCTAGCCTCGTCCCATACCCTCTCCATCTGTTCTTAACTAACCGACAGACGCCTACCCTAGCCAGGTCCAGATTTGTTCAGCCAACTCCTTTGGTCAGTGGCAATGAGCACTGGAGTTGGCTGAACAGGACAAATACATCTGGGACCAGGCTAGTGCCATCCCTCCAATAACATAATATACCATAACATAACCCTTATCAGGCTCTAGTCATTCATCCCTCCTCCTCCTCTAGGATAAACAAGCATAGAGTTCCCACTAATTACTCTTTCCTCCTTGGATCCTGACCCTGCCAAGTTTATCACCAAACCTCTGGCATAATGCTCACTATTGGAGCCAAAGGAAGCAGAGAAAACACAGATACACTCTAATCTCGTTTAAACTTTAATAAGTGCTTAAGGGTGTGTAATGCGCAGGTAAACACATTGGTGGGTGCTGGGTGAAAACAGAGCAGACTGCTGTCTGGGCTTAGTGGAGATTTAGACTAGTGTTGAGATGGAACAATTCAAGAGAAATGCTGGAGCTTCTGTGGGTGAAAGCTAGCTACATGGAATGCCACACACCCAGGCAGAGGCCGTTTCTATTGGCAGGGAATCATAGAAACGGGATCACTTTCATGCAACTTCAAAAGGGAGGTACAATACAATGTGGGCATCGTTCTTGGAGGGATATTTCTGTGAAGTCTGAAAACGAGATAGCACTCCTGCTGCACACCTACTGTAACCTGATGCTGAAGGCCCAGGAGAGGAAGCAGGTCCAACTAAATGGCTAACCATTGATCAGTTGATGATGTCATCATAAGACAGTAAACCACAAGTCTGGCACCTTCAGTACTACTTCTTGTTAGTACTATGACTACTTCCTCTTCTTCAACTGGCATGGCGGCAAGTAGTGGTAGTAGTGACACTCAGACAGATCAGATCCTCCCGCTCCCTTCTCTTTCTCCCGCTCTCTCCTTGTCAGTCTCCCTCCGTTCCTCCCTCAACCTTCAAATCCAGAACCCTTAGTAAGGACTGGGACTTTTACTGCCAGTGCTGCCCCAACAAACAAATACACAAACAACCTGGGTAGTCAACCCAGGAGCAGAGGAGAGATTGACTGCATCACTTCTTGTGTTACAAATTCCAAATTGTCTATTCAATCAGCTAACATAAGGCATACAATAAGTCAATGTGATGCAAAGTATTATATAGAGGAATGATTGAACGGAACTACCTGCCTTCTCAAATCCCTCAAGCAAACAGCAACATTTGATTTCAGAAAACAAATAAACCAGCACCTCACAAAACAACGCCTCTCCTTACTGACCAAAAAACTATTTAAAAATAAACATCTATCCACTCCTCTTCCTCCCAAGAACATCTGGTGTTTGGGTTAAAGATAAGATGTGCCATTGGCACTGTGAACTCAAACAGGCTGTAAGAGAAACAGTGGCGAGATAGGAACAGATTTAGGTCTCTCCATGTCTTTTTCTCCACATGACATTAGCTAGGCTTTAGCTGGAGGAAACTGATGTATGGGACTGTGTTCATTTTGTGAATGGCTCCACCCCAGTGTAACTCTGTTCAGCACCACTAACTTATACTTTAACCAACTATATCTGGAGGTGACTAAAATGTTATGTAAAGTCAAGGCCTTCACGGTTGCTGAGGCAACATACAGTACATATGGGATTGGGTAAACGGCTCCAATCTGGTGTGACTTAATTTTTTTTAAAAGAACAATTCCACCAAGATTACCACAAGATAACCACTATGACCCACTGGGTGGTATTTATCATCTTAAGATTAACTAAATAGTATCTATGTCCCGGCTTTTGTGTAATGTTACTAAGCATGGACAGTTGAGACTTAAGTATATGAAAGTGTGTATTGTTTTCAATTTAGGGAAAGGGGAATATCTAGTCAGTTGTACAACAATGCATTCAACTGAAAATGTGTCTCCTGCATTTAACCCAACCCCTCTGAATCAGAGGGAATTAATCGACATCCACATCTTCGGCGACCGGGGAAAAGTGAGTTAACTGCCTTGCTCAGGGGCAGAACGACAGATTTGTACCATGTCAACTTGGGGATTCGATCCAGCAACCTTGATGTTACTGGCCCAACGCTCTAACCTGTCCATGAGTTGTCATTGTCTATAATGTTCTGTATAATTTCATGTTTTGTGTTGACCGCAGGAGGATAACGGCTTCGTTAGCGGCAGCTAATGGGGATCCTAACAAAATACTAAAAGTGACTCACCAGCAGACTGAGGATTGCACAGCTATGAAGCAACAGGCTTGCAGAAGTACAGTACATCATCCTGGCAGGCCCTAAAACCTGGCACGACTCAACCACTTTACTAACTTCGGGCCCTCTACAGGCACACCAGGACAAGCCCAATGACATCATGACCATCACTACAGCACTATCAACGCATGCATCCTCACCTACCTTAGCCTGGGGGCGAGTCATTCCTGCGCTCTTTGCAACTCCTTATGGGATTGTTGGCATGACTGAAAGGCTGACACCCAGGTTATTGCTCCCTGGCATGTACACAACATTACAAACGCTCATCCAATGACAAATCATACTCCTATTGAGAACCCTTCAAGCCAGGTAGAATATGGGACTAATAATGATCTGTCATCGGATAGGTGTGGTGTCATAATATTATGAGGAACTATTTGTTTGTGTGTGCATATACACGCGTGTCTTCAGAGGCATGTTGGCCAGCTCTGATAAAAGAGACCCATGTTTTATCACCCGTTCAATCACAGGAAAGTCTGTTTGGAGCGCCCCTCTGTGCTGTGATGCACGTGCATAGCCAATCCAATGGTGTTCACACACACACTGCAGGCTGTTTATGGCTTTCAACACCAGGAATTGGCCTGGAGGCCATACTTGACATTAAATGAGATCCAACGACAGACAGAGCTTGTGTGTGTGTGTGTGTGTGAGTTAGGGAACTCATTCAGGCAGCAGCAAGACGAATAGAATAAACCAAAAGGATGGGACATTTTTGGGAAGCCTCTTAACTATACATTAGGCTCATTAAAACAGATAGCCAGCTCTCTCAGCAAAACTGACATTTACAAATAGGTGTATGCAGTAGTGTAGACATGTTGCAAATCAACTATGTGATGTTTTACAGACACTTGTTTCACAGACGTTTGAATATTCCATATACAGAAACATGGCAGTGTCAGTGATAAAACTGGACGGGAGACGACAAGTATTTCTCAACGTGTGGGCAAATAGAGTAGGAGGGACCATCTATAAAATCACTAATACCATTCATATCCCACTGTCAATACCACTACCACTATACCAGTAGAAAAACCCTGGTTTGGACCAGTGTAGGTGAATCCATAATCCTACACAAAAATATTAAATCTCTCAACCATTTCACTGCTTCAATGAAAAATGGCATTGTGAGTGCGTGTGTGGTCTGGTTGGTTGTAAACTGATTTCCCAGATCTCTTGTTTAAAAAATGACTTGTGTCATGCACAAAGTAGATGTGCTAACCGACTTGCCAACACTATAGTTTGTTAACAAGAAATTTGTGGAGTGTTTGAAAAACGAGTTAAGGATTCCAACCTAAGTGTATGTAAACTTCCGACTTCAACTGTATATATAAAACTGTTTGGTTTCTTTGACATTGAGGCTGAGCTACAACCTAAAAAAATAGACTTTGCTTGGGAAGTTAAGCTATTCACTTTCTGTACAATAGAAGATGTTTAAACCCAGACAGCTTTAAGAGAAACACTTGTGACCATGACTCGTTGGGTTAAACCACAGAAGAATAGTAGCCAGCAGTTAAATCTTACATTTTTTCTGCGTTGGTAGGCCTACTTTGTCTGGGGTGGAAAGGTAGGCCTAACTTTTGAAAGTATCATGCTCAGTCAGATTCCTAATGACATCTCAGATTTAATTATTTGCAAACAGGGATAGTTTCGTTGCAAACAAGGCACACTAATTTGGCATTGGAGAAATATGGTCAGTCCCTTGATGGGAGACCAGATTCTGCTGGAAGTGGTGTTGGGGGGCCAGTAGGAGGCACCCTTTCCTCTGGTCTAAAACAAAATATCCCAATGCCCCAAGGCCGTGATTGGGGACATTGCCCTGTGTAGGGTGCCGTCTTTCGGATGGGACGTTAAACGGGTGTCCTGACTCTGAGGTCATTAAAGATCCCATGGCACTTGTCGTAAGAGTAGGGGTGTTAACCCTATTGACCTGGCTAAATTCCCAATCTGGCCTTCATACCATCATTGCCACCTAATCATTCCCAGTTTACAATTGGCTTATTCATCCCCTTCCTCTCCCCTGTAACTATTCCCCAGGTCCTTGCTGTAAATGAAAATGATGTTCCCAGTCAACTTACCGTGTGAAATAAGACAGACCCATCTTTGTTCATTCTAGGCCTGTAATTCCAGTAATGTGTGTGGTATTAAAAAAAGATTCTGCTAATATGTAAAATGACATAGAATTGCATGAAATGTTTTTAAAAAGGCAATTTCTAGGAGAGCAGGTATGAAGTGGAGGGAGGGCCAGGGCTGTGACATTAACGACCCAAAACAACACAGAAAGGGCTGGGTGGGAGCTGGCTGGGGCACATCAGATAATTTACCAGAGAAGAGCAGGCCATGTGTGTCCAAAAGAGGAACTTATGGGTAAGTCAGACAGGATGGAGACACGTTACCTAGCTACCACCCTGCACTTAAAGCAACAGAAAGGGGAAACAGTTTTTTTAATGTGGCGAGTGAGCTGAAATATTTATCCTTTGGGAAAAGATCAGTCATTTCCATTTAGAGGCGGGAGAGACGGTATCTACTAATCTGTTACAAAAGGGACAGAAGTATGTTTTCTCCTAGAGAGAAACACAAGTGGGGTGTTGAGAATGAGTTGAAGCTATGGTGCAACATATAATGAATAGTTTATTCCTTGCGTTTCTATCTGCTCCCATTCAAATATACCATGAATAAATCAAATAGATGGGGCATCTTAGTGTTTACCTGTACAGTCTTCTTGATTCTGTGGGAGGGACCAGGGTATTCAGGAGAATACAAGTCTGTCAGGAAGAGGGAATTGATCAGTGTAGACTTCCCCAAACCAGATTCACCTAGAGAAAGGGGGGGGGGGGGGGGGGGGGCAAAGAGAGAGGTAGAAAGATTACATTTCACACCGTTTTTCTAATCCTTGTTCACACCAGACCGAGTGGCAACATGACAATCTCGAGATGCCCTCCCAATTTTTAGAATTCTTTAAATGTTTCACATTAAAAAATTTTTTAACAGGAAATAAAACCACTTGAGCTGCCTCAACTGATGTAACAAGCATTAAGTCAAGTCAACTTTTATTATTAGTCATATGTGAAGGATACACATGGTATACACCATCCAACAAAATGCTTACTTGCAGATTCCTTCTTGATGCAACAAGAAATAAAAGATAATACAAACAAAGTAAATGGCACAGTAGAATAGAATAAACATTTTATCATAAGTATTATACAGGAAGGCACGATTTATAGTCAATATTTACACTTGTAAATTGTGCCGTGTTTAAATGTAATATGCGATGGAGAGAAGGAGAGAGACAGGCGAGGGAGGGAGGGTGGGCTGAATATCTTTCCCCCCAGTCAAATTATTTTCCTGTCTGCATTTCAGGAATCTAAATCAGAGATTATTCTGATGAGGGAAGCCTAGGGATGGCAAAGTCATCATACTGTTACAGTGACTAAGTCTAACCACAAACTATTTAGGGAATTTGTCTTGGATACAATAACAGTTCAACTTAATTTTGTGTCTCCCTTTCCAACATGCTGTATATTGAGACTATATCCAACCCTTTTCCATGATTTTAATTGACTTAGTGTATTTCAATGAACATTCCCAAATATTTGTTCCATAGTACTCTCATTCAATAATATGCTCTGGAATTTGTATATGGGCTACATTTTCCTTCAACGTCTGTCAGATTTTCAGAGAACAATCCCAGGTGCCTCCTTATGTCTGGGTAACCCAACGCCTTTAACAGTATACATAGCAACGGTTGGCATGGGGACGGGGGCAATGAGAGCGGCTGAACAATGGGAGCTGTGTGATGAAGGGGGCGGGTCTGGAGTCACATGCTGGGCTGGCACAGGACCGCATCACACTGCTGCTGCGTGCACCAACCGTACTGCCCCTGCCCCGCGTTTTTCCTGACCTTTAGAAGAGTGGTTAGGCCCAGCCTCCAACAACTCACTACTGCCAATTAACCAGCCAATGAACACTTGTGTGCAGGGAAAGAGAGTGAGAGCGAGAAAGAGGCAGAGATGGAGAGAGCAAGAGAGACACCATACAAAGGAGAGCACTCTTTCGCTCTCCATCCCTCAAAGAAGCTCTCTCTACACACTCTTTCACATGGTAAATGTGTCCTGCAAGGGCTACAGCCACACTGACCTCACAATAACGGAAATGTTCTAGAGGTTGGGCTGTTGAGGAACAACGTGGATAATTCTTCAGGACGGAAGTCAGGATTTAGGGCCTACTCCCCTCACCGAGAGCTGGCTGGAGAATGATGGAAGGTGGGGAGGGGACGTGTTGCGGTCTTGTGAAAACAGCTGGCTGAAATACGCCGGTCTTGAAAATGTCAGCTTGCATTAGGGAAACCATAAGCTGACAGAATGGCAGACCCAAGCGGATTCAGCCTTCAGTGTCTGTGAAGCTGGTCCAATACAGATTCAGATTCAGCAGCATTGATGGGCAGAGAGAAAGGAAGCTTAGCTCTATGGCCACATAGAAGACAGGAGCTAGAACACTACACATCTCTCTGGGTGGGAGGATGGAGTGAGGGATAGAGAGAAAGAAGGGAACGGGAGGGATGGAGCAAAGAGGGGGATGGCGGGATACCAGAAAGCAAGTCGTCTATTCAGACTTCAGAGCTGGGTCTGCTTGTTTTCTGAGGAGAGAGAGGGAGAGAGTGATAGATGAAGAAAGGATGGGAAAGAGGGTGAGGGGGGATATCAAAGCTGATATAAGCTATTCAGAGCTTGAGTTGCAGAATTTGTTTGCAGAGTAGGCCTCAGAGAAAGGCCTCTTAAATCCCTATGGCCATGGAAATGAGAATTGGGATTTCCCTACACTGGGCTATAGCTGGGGCCTGGGAAGGGATCTCCCTGCACTAGGATGGGATCCTCCGCAGTGGTGACAGGGAAAACCGGAGAGCAGTTAGCATGGATGCTACTGTTTTAGCCTAACCCCCCAACGCAAAATGTGTCATCGTTTGAAAACCAGTCAATTGATTATCTATCTACAAAGGGCAATGGAAGACTTAGCCTTGAAGCACTGCAGTTTTTGTAACGATGTGACAGATCTGACACATTAACAGTATTAGGTGAATCCTCTGATTGTACAGCTAGATCTGGATGCTATGCTGGTTTATGTGACCTGGACCTAGAAATTAGCATTCAAGTGCCACCAGACCAGAGCATGACCCTCTCAGTGCAGCCCTGCCTGGCGCGTCCCCGCCAGTGGCACTCCTTGGTCAGCAACCAACCCAGCCAGCAGTATACTTCCTTTAAAGGAAATTTCCAGCAGCTGTGTCAACCATGGAGGCTTATTCAGAGGAACTTCACCCTGCTCTGCGTGCATGGAGAGAGGAGCTTCCTGGGGCGGGGGAAGCAGGAAAAGTGTGGATTGCAGAGGGGGAGGGGAGACAGTTTGTTAGTTCATTTGACGGCGCTGCCTTCTACTGCATTGACACGGGACAGAAAATACACTGACTGCTGAAATTAAAAGTGCTTCTGATACTGGCTGAGGTAACCCTGCTTTCACTGTATTTAACATTCAGGTAAAGTATGTCTCAGATGATAGCGCGTGTGTGTGTTGAAAAATTGGATTTTCCCTTCAAATAGGGAACAGGAAAAAAGACGATAAAACTTTATAAGTCTGGCTAGCACGTGACAATACTCTTTAAATATCTTCTGGCAAACCCATCAATTTCCTTTAACGAGCCAGTGTGCAAGTCAAATCCTACTTGTTAGTCGGGGACATAGTTTCCAGAGAAGATAAATACTTAAATGCATTAAAAAGTGTGTCAACGAAGGGCAACCACAATGAGCTGAACTACGGCTGCCTGCGGTGCAGTAGCCATTCTGGCCAAGATCAAGGTCAAACATGGTAAATCATTAGCAAATATTGACTTTTTCCGATGGATGCAAACATCTGACTGCTGTGGCCCACTTTCACTGACTTGGGCTGCTGACAATCAGTTCTGACCAAGAGAGTCTAAAGCCTGTCGCATGCTTGCTTTCCAGTCGAAACAGTTCACACATATGACAATTGTGTGACGTTTTTGTTCATTTTAGTGTTCGGCAGTTTTGGGGGGGGCTGTTCGTGCACACAACTTTTTCACTTGAGGCAAGTCGAAGTTCAGTAGCCGAAATCTATGCCTCTGTTGGTGATTGGTCAACAGTACTACTCCTAGGAGTAGGAACTATGGATGGGATTCTTCAATGAAATGCTTGTTGTCATTCAACGAGATACTGGTTTTCATGCGCCTTTTTCCCCCCACTTGAGAAATACTGCAACAAACATCTCTGATGTAAAATTGCTCAACTAAGACCCCCCCTAAAAAAGTCCAAATTTAATTACAGATACTCTTTTCTCCCAAATTTCGTTATGTCCAAGTGGTAGTTAGTCTTGTCTCATTACTGCAACTCCCATATGGACTTCGGAGAGGCGAAGGTCAAGAACCATGCCTCCTACGAAACACGACCCTGCCAAGCCGCACTGCTTCTTGACACACTGCTCGCTTAACCTGGAAGCCAGCCGCACCAATGTGTCGGCGGAAACACTGTCCAGCTGGCGACCGAAGTCAGCTTGCAGGCACCACAAGGAGTCGCTAGAGTGTAATGGGACGAGGAAATCCCGGCCGGCCAAACCCTCCCCTAAACCCAGACGACACCGGGCCAATTGTGCGCCACCACTTGGGAGGCCTAATTACAGATTTCTTGATTTATCTTTGATTCATTTTCAATATTTTGAGGAAGTGTATACTGGCTGTTGTTCAAAAAGGCTTTACAGCGAAAGCACCACAAACGATTATGTTAGGTCACCACCAAGTCACAGAAAAACACAGCCATTTTTCCAGCCAAAGAGAGGAGTCACAAAAAGCATAAATATAGATACAATTAATCACTACCCTTTGATGATCATCAGATGACCCTCATAGGACTTCATGTTACACAATGCATGTATGTTTTGTTCGGTAAAGTTCATATTTATATCCAAAAATCTTAGTTTACATTGGCGTGTTATGTGCAGTAGTTCTTAAATATGAGGTGATTTTGCAGAGAGCCACATCAATTTACATTGATAAAAGATAAAACTATTATACATGGAACTTCTCCTTAATGCAACCGCTGTGTCAGATTTCAAAAAAACTTTACGGAAAAAGCATACCATGCAATAATCTGAGTACGGCACTCAGAGACCAAAACCGCCAAAGAGATATCCGCCATGTTGTGGAGTCAACATTAGTCAGAAATAGCATTATAAATATTACCTTACCTTTGATGATCTTCATCAGAATGCACTCCCAGGAATCCCAGTTCCACAATAAATGTTTGATTTGTTCGATAAAGTTCATAATTTATGTCCAAATACCTCCTTTTGTTAGGGCGTTTGGTAAAGAAATCCAAATGCACGTTCAAGTCCAGCCGAAAGGTCAGACGAAAAGTCCAAAAAGTTATATTACAGGTCGTAGAAACATGTCAAACGAAGTATAGAATCAATCTTTAGGATGTTTTTATCATAAATATTCAATAATGTTCCAACCGGAGAATTCCTTTGTCTGTAGAAAAGCAATGGAACGCAAGCTAACTTTCACATGACCGCGCGTCACGAGCTTGTGGCAATCTGCCAGACACCTGGCTCAATCCCCTCTCATTCGGGCCCCCTTCACAGTAGAAGCATCAAACAAGGTTCTAAAGACTGTTGACATCTAGTGGAAGCCTTAGGAAGTGCAAAATGACCCCACAGACACTATGTCGGAATGGCAATGAGTTGAAAAACTACAAACCTCAGATTTCCCACTTCCTGGTTGGATTTTTCTAAGGTTTTCACCTGCCATAGGAGTTCTGTTATACTCATGACATCATTTAAACAGTTTTAGAAAATTCAGAGTGTTTTCTATCCAAATATACTAATTATATACATATTCTAGCTTTTATGGCTGAGTAGCAGGCCGTTGACTCTGGGCACCTTATTCATCCAAGCTACTCAATACTGCCCCCCAGTCACCAAGAAGTTAAAGAAGTATGCGAGACGTTAAACCTAGTATACGGGCACCTTTAAAATACTTTGGCACACTTCACATTGCAACCAGGGACATTACATGAGTTCTCTGGTAATTAAGAAAACACACAGAGCGAAGCAGCAGAGTAAACAACATGCACTACTATCAGACAATGCATCTCCTACAGCATGACATGAGCTCAGCTTCAATTACCCTGCCATTGTAATTACATGCTCAAGACAAAATTGAACCTATAACTGTCTTTTTCCTGCGAGCGCAGCAGAGGGGAAATTCCAGGGAGAGACCACTTGAATGCTTCTCAACTCTACTCAGACTGACAGCAGTGAGTCTGGAATAACAGGCAGGCATTCCCCCTTTTCTCCTCCTCCCTCATTATTTATCTTGCTCCCACTCTCCTGGCCCCGGGGCAGGTGGGCATGAGTTGACTCAACAGCCCGCAGCCAACCACAAGGCCAGGGGACAGAAAATGACCTCACTAGGGTGTTCACAGCCATTTCCTGTACAACCAAGTTTGGTACAGTGCCTTCAGAAAGTATTCATACCCCTTGACTTATTCCACATTTTGTGGTGTTACAGCCCAAATTCAAAATGGATGACATTGCTTTTCTTTTGTTCTACCCACCTACACACAAAACCCCATAATGACAACATGAAAACATGTTTTTAGAAATGTGTGCAAATTTATTGAAAATGAAATACAGAAATCTTATTCACACCCCTCAGTGAATAAATGTTAGAATCACCTTTGGCAACAATTACAGCTGTGAGTCTTACAGGGTAAGTCTAAGAGCTTTACACACCTGGATTGTAAAATATTTGCACATTATTCCATTTTCAAGTTCTGTCAAGTTGATTGTTGATCATTGCTAAAGACAGCCATTTTCAAGTCAAGCCATTGATTGTCAAGGCGATTTCAGTCAAAACTGTACAACATTCAATGTCGTCTTGGTAAGCAACTCCAGTGTATATTTGCCCTTGTGTTTTAGGTTATTGTCCAGCTGAAAGGTGAATTTGTCTCCCAGTGTCTGTTGGAAAGCAGAAAACCAGGTTTTCCTCAGATTTTGCCTGTGTTTACCTCTATTCTGTTTCTTTTTATCCTTAAAAAAAAAAAGTCCTTGCCGATGACCAACACACCCATAACATGATGCAGCCACCACCATGCTTGAAAATATGAAGTGTTACTCAGTGATGTGTAGTGTTTGCCCTAAGCATAAAGCTTTCTATTCAGGACATAAGGTTCATAAGGCATCCTTCTATTCACTCTGTCATTTAGTTCTCTTTTCCAAATGTTTTGCAGTTTTACTTCAGTGCCTTATTGCAAACAGGCATCCTTTTTTGGACTGTCAATTAGGAGGTTAGTATTGTGGAGTAACTACAATGTTTTTGATTCATAAATCAGTTTTATCCCATCACAGCAACTCTGTTTTAAAGTCACCACTGGGTGTATTGATACACCATCCAAGTGTAATTAATAACTGCACCATGCTCAAAGGGATATTCAGTGTCTTTTTTCTTTCTTTTTCCCCCTCTTCCAAATAGGTGCCATTCTTTGTGAGGCATTGAAAAACCTCCCTGGTCTTTGTGGTAAAATGTGTTTGAAATTCACTGCTCTACTGAGAGACCTTACAGACAATTGAATATGTGGGATACAGAGATGAGGTAGTCATTCATACAGTTGAAGTCGGAAGTTTACATACACTTAGGTTGGAGTCAATAAAACTTTTTTCAACCACTCCACAAATTTCTTGTTAACAAACTATAGTTTTGGCAAGTCGGTTAGGACATCTACTTTGTGCATGACAAGTAATTTTCCCAACAATTGTTAACATAATTAATATAATTCACTGTATCACAATTACAGTGGGTCAGAAGTTTACATAAGCTAAATTGACTGTGCCTTTTAAACAGCTTGGATAATTCCAGAAAATGATGTCATGGCTCTAGAAGTTTCAGATAAATTATGTAAATTAGCCTGAGTCAATAGGAGGTGTATCTGTGGATTTAATTCAAGGCCTACCTTCAAACTCAGTGCCTCTTCACTTGACATCATGGGAAAATCAAAAGAATTTAGCAAATATCTCAGAAAAATTGTAGACCTCCACAAGATGCTGGAAGAAACAGGTACAAAAGTATCTATATCCACAGAAAAACCGAGTCCTATATCAACATAACCTGAAAGGCCTCTCAGCAAGGAAGAAGCTACTGCTCCAAAACTGCTCCAAAACCGTGAAGCACGGGGGTGGCAGCATCATGTTGTGGGGGTGCTTTGCTGCAGGAGGGGCTGGTGCACTTCACAAAATAGATGGCATCATGAGGGAGGGAAATTATATGGATATATTGAAGCAACATCAAGACATCAGTTAAAGCTTGGTCGCAAATGGGTCTTCCAAATGGACAATGACCCCAAGCATACTTCCAAAGTTGTGGCAGAATGGCTTAAGAACAACAAAGTCAAGGTATTGGAGTGGCCATCACAAAGCACTGACCTCAATCCTATACAAAATTTGTGGGCAGAGCTGAAAAAGCATGTGCGAGAAAGGAGGCCTACAAACCTGACTCAGTTACACCAGCTCTGTCAGGAGGAATGGGACAAAATTCATCCAACTTATTGTGGGAAGCTTGTGAAAGGCTCCCTGAAACATTTGACCCAAGTTAAACTATTTAAAGGCAATGCTACCAAATACTAATTGAGTGTATGTAAACTTCTGACCTACTGGGAATGTGAAATAAATCACTCTCCACTATTATTCTGACATTTCACATTCTTAAAATAGAGTGGTGAGCCTAACTGACCTAAGACAGGGAATTCTTACTAAATGTCTAAGGACTAAATGTCAGGAATTGTGAAAAACTGAGTTTAAATGTATTTGGCTAAGATGTATGTAAACTTCCAACTTCAATTGTACATGCAACTTATGTGACTTGTGCAGCAACTTTTTGCTATAACAACAGGGTTGAATACGTTTTGACAAGACATTTCAGCATTTTTCATTACATTTGTAAACATTACTAAAAGCATAATTGACACACAATCTCAATTTAATCCATTTAAAATTCAGGCTGTAGCAACAAAATGTGGAAAAAGTCAAGTGTTGTGAATACTTTCTGAAGGCACTGTACCTCTAGGCAGGACTTATGGAACAGAGAGGACGGAGTGGAGAATGGCAGGGATGTAACGGTGCCTACACCCTGTGTCTCTTTCCCTCTATCCCTCGCTCTCTTCAGATGTTCAGGCTCCAACTCTGGCTGCATGAATGGAATTACAGGAAACCTTCCACCCACAATCCAAAAGGCACATTATACACACACCTCAAACACCACACACCGACACAAATGTACAAACACATTCCACAGTATGGGTGAAATAAACCCTGCCTACCCTCCACTGCTCAAGCACATTTGTTTTAAATATGGTTTCTTCAAGTCCCGCTTTACATGCAAGACAAATTATCCCAACGCAACAGAAAGCATCGCTAATGCATTTTAACAGCCAGCTGCCAGCACTACGGCATGACAAGATTCCTGACTGTAAAATTGAACATAGACATGAACGTCTATGGCCATGTGTAGGCTATATTACATATCCACATACATTTCTTACACAGATGTGTCCGCATCTTTCGAACAGAGACGGCACCCTATTCCCCATACTAACCTACTTTTGATCAGCGCTCTATGGACCCTGGTCAAAAGTAGTGCACTACATAGGGATTACGGTGCCATTTGGGACACAGACGGAGCCTCTAACAGTCATTTTCATGCATACTTCACTGATCCATACAATAATATGCAAACAGCTTTTTACACAGCAGTAAAATCTCCATCTGTTTTCCCAGATGAATACCGGGTTCTTTTTTCTGTTCTTTTGGAGTCTTACTTGGAAAAGAGCGGGAGACGTAAAATAGGATGCAAAGATCTCTACTCACCCACAACCATGAGAGTGAACTCGAAGCCTCTCTTGACAGACTTTCTGTACACTTGGTTTGGGAGATTGGCAAAGCCCACATAACCTTCCAGAAGCTTCTGTTGCTGTAGACCAAAACATCAGTTAATGCTTTTCCCCAACTGTCCAGGCAGGTAACAAGGCTAAACAAAAGTCTGGTTACCAACACTGTTGACTTATTGCTTCAGTAGCTGGGATATCACCTGCCTATAAAAACTGATGACTTGACAGGTTCTCGAAACAGCAACATGGACAATTTGTTGAATAGAATTCAATCATTCATCAGATAATTAAATGTTTATGCCCAATCTAACATTCTTAAACTATACATAGACAAAAGTATGTGGACACCTTCAAATTAGTGGTTTTGGTTAATTCAGCCACACCCATTGCTGACAGGTGTATAAAATCAAGAACACAGCCATGCAATCTCCATAGACAAACATTGACAGTAGAATGGCCTTACTGAAGAGCTCAGAGACTTTCAACATGGCACCGTCATAGGATGACGCATTTCCAAAAGGCAGTGTCAAATTTCTACCCTGCTAGGGCTGCCATGGTCAACTATAAGTGCTGTTATTGTGAAATGGAAACGTCTAGAAGCAACAACGACTCAGCCTCGAAGTGGTAGCCCACACAAGCTCACAGAACGGGAACGCCGAGTGCTGACGGGAGTAGTGCGTAAAAATCATCTGTCCTCTACAGAGTTCCAAACTGCCTCTGGAAGCAACATCAAACCGTTCTTGTGCTGTCGGGAGCTTCATAAAATGTGTTTTCATGGCCGAGCAACCGTACACAAGCCTAAGATAACCATTCACAAAGCCAAGAGTCAGCTGGAATGGTGTAAAGCTCGCCGCCATTAGACTGGAGCAGTGGAAACACATTCTCTGGAATGATGAATCACGCGTCACCATCTGGCAGTCCGACAGACTAATCTGGGTTTGGCGGATGCCAGGAGAACACCACCTACCCCAATACATAGTGCCAACTGTAAAGTTTGGTGGAGGAGGAATAATGGTCTGGGACTGTTTTTCATGGTTCGGGCGGACATTTTTACATTTAAGTTATTTTGCAGACGTTCTTTTCCAGAGCGAGTGAGTGAAAATCTTTATGCTGCAGCATACAATGACAATCTAGATTCTGTGCTTCCAACTTTGTGGCAACAGTCTGGGGAAGGCCCTTTCCTGTTTCAGTATGACAATGCCCCTCGTGCACAAAGCGAGGTCGATACAGAAACGGTTTGTCGAGATCGGTGTGGAAGAACTTGACTGGCCTGCACAGAGCCCTGACCTCACTAATGTGCTTGTGGCTGAATGGAAGCAAGTCCCCGCAGCAATCTTCCAACATCTGGTGGAAAGCCTTCCCAGAAGGGTGAAGGCTGTTATAGCAGCAAAGGGGGACCAACTCCATATTAATGCCCATCATTTTGGAAAGAGATGTTTGACAAGCAGGTGTCCACATATACTTTTGTTCATGTTGTGTCTCTTAACATTGTCAAATAAGTAAATATTATAGCCTAAATGTACAGTGGTAATCGTTAGGTACTCAGTCACAATAATACTTACAGCTGGTTTGGAGAGTGTGCAGGTCAAGATGGTTGACAGTGAGGTGGTGGTGGATGAGAGGAGATGCAGAATGATTCACAGACCACGGTAGACAGGTGGAGCACCACACCATAAAAAAAAAAATTAAAAGTGAAATACAGTATATCAGTTAAGACAAATGAGTCCATCATCCATCTTGTGTCAGAATAACACATTCATGCCTGCGGATAAAAGCCCTGACGCACTCTCAGGTGTCAATCACACCTGATAGGTCTTGCTTCTATATTTTGCCTATAGCACTCAATCAGAACAGCAGATGTGTGGTGGTGGTACACATCATTTTGGTTTGCTTGGTTAATGCTAGTTCCTGCATCTCTTTCACCAAAAATGTAATTTCTATCAAATAACTAGGAGTATAACCATTCTTTTCCCACTCAGTTTCTTCATTCTATTTGAAGAGATGTTACCAATGTTTTATTGGGCTGGGTTATTTGTAGTCAAACCCACGCATAAACATCTCAGACAGACAGACACACATACACAGTACCGTTCATAAGTTTGGGGTCACTTAGAAAATGTCCTTGTCTTTGAAAGAAAAGCACATTTTTGTCCATTAAAATCACATCAAATTGATCAGAAATAGAGTGTAGACATTGTTAATGTTGTAAATTACTATTGTAGCTGGAAACGGCAGATGTTTTATGCCGTATTTACATAGGCGTACAGAGTCTCAACGTCAAAGGTGAAGAGGCGACTCCGGGATGCTGGCTTTCTAGGCAAGAGTTCTTCTCTCCAGTGTCTCTTCTTTTGCCCATCTTAAATATATTTTATTTTTATTGGCCAGTCTGAAATATGGCTTTTTCTTTGCAACTCTGACTAGCTGACACACTCCAGCCACATGAGATCTAGCATTGTCTTGCATTAGGAGGAACCCAGGGCCAACCGCACCAGCATATGGTCTCACAAGGGGTCTGAGGATCTCATCTCGGTACCTAATGACAGACAGGCTACCTCTGGCGAGCACATGGAGGGCTGTGCGGCCCCCCAAAGAAATGCCACCCCACACCATGACTGACACTCCGCCAAACCGGTCATGCTGGAGGATGTTGCAGGCAGCAGAACGTTCTCCACGGCGTCTCCAGACTGTCACGTCTGTCACATGTGCTCAGTGAAGAGCACAGGGCGCCAGTGGCGAATTTGCCAATCTTGGTGTTCTCTGGCAAATGCCAAACGTCCTGCACGGTGTTGGGCTGTAAGCACAACCCCCACCTGTGGACGTCGGGCCCTCATACCACCCTCATGGAGTCTGTTTCTGACCGTTTGAGCAGACACATGCACATTTGTGGCCTGCGGGAGGTCATTTTGTAGGGCTCTGGCAGTGCTCCTCCTGCTCCTCCTTGCACAAAGGCGGAGGTAGCGGTCCTGCTGCTGGGTTGTTGCCCTCCTCCACGTCTCCTGATGTACTGGCCTGTCTCCTGGTAGCGACTCCATGCTCTGGACACTACGCTGACAGACACAGCAAACCTACTTGCCACAGCTCGCATTGATGTGCCATCCTGGATGAGCTGAACTACCTGAGCCACTTGTGTGGGTTGTAGACTCCGTCTCATGCTACCACTAGAGTGAAAGCACCGCCAGCATTCAAAAGTGACCAAAACATCAGCCAGGAAGCATAGGAACTGGGAAGTGGCCTGTGGTCACCACCTGCAGAACCACTCCTTTATTGGGGGTGTCTTGCTAATTGCCTATAATTTCCACCTGTTGTCTATTCCATTTGCACAATAGCATGTGAAATTTATTGTCAATCAGTGTTGCTTCCTAAGTGGACAGTTTGATTTCACAGAAGTGTGATTGACTTGGAGTTACATTGTGTTGTTTAAGTGTTCCCTTTATTTTTTTGAGCAGTGTGTGTGTGTATATATATATATATATATATATATATATATATATATATATATATATATATAAAAGAGCGAGAGAGAGCGAGAGCGAAATGATGATAGTAGTTGTAGTACTGATGTAATGGTGAAGATGATCGTTAGAAGTTAGTTATAGTTTTATTTTCCATATTTAGATTTGTATATTTATTACATTACATTCTACTATTGACTGTTACCATTTTATTGTTATTATTGTATTTAATTGTATTATTATCAACTACCATTTCATATTATTTGTTATTGTTTATCATTTTATTACAATGTATATTGTATACATTGTTGCTTTGGCAATATTGACAATGTTTTTCATGCCAATAAAGCAGCTTGAATTTGAGAGAGAGTAAAACACGGAGATGGATCACAATTCATGACGAAACAGGATTTTAGCCTCAGATTATTTTACAGCTCCCTGGCTGCCAGTAAAGTGACATGAAAGACCCTCGGTAACGGGTCTTTACCTAAATACGATAGCAGCCATTACTGAAGAGGAGTGTGGGCTCAGAAGCTTAAAAAATGTCTCAGTTAAGAGAAGAAAAATAACATATTTGCCAACTGTAATGACACAGACAAGTTCAGGCTAAAGCAATAAGACAGACAATGATGCTTGTTATTCAGCACATCAGAGAGAGGAAAACACGGTCAACCTACCTAGCATTCAAATAGCCTAATCCTGCACTCCTACAGCTCACTTCAGACGGTCAGTTTTGTTGGAGTTACAACTCAAACTTCCTACAGTATTTTAGGTCTGTTTATGGGAGCTGTCATTGGTTAATCCCAGAGTTGAGGTGATGACGCATCCTTCAGTCATTTCACCGGCTAATGTGAAATGAGATCCAATTGGCTACCAGCCCACAGCTGTGAAATCCCATTGCCTGACAGCCCACAGGCCTCTTCACATGGCTTCCAGTGTTGGAGAGATTGACAAATAGCAAATCATCCCGAGTCAGTAGCTAGGCTCCATGTTTCAGTCCTCACACTAACAAAAAGCAATTTCCTACATGTTTTGTCTCTCAAACATTGTAGTGTAAAGCCATCAACATCAGGGTGGCAAGAATTTGAGCATTCACTCAGGTTTTCCCAGACCCAGACAGTTGGGCCAAAAATATTGAGATTATTATGCAGAGGAGCTGTTTTTGCCAGTAAAAGCACAGCTCAGAGCAGGAGGCTGTTCATTCCTCTACAGTTTTTCAGATCATTGGCTATTAAACGACTCACTTCCATAAGTGAGGATCTGCCCCACCTAGCCTTCACTCAAGCTCATCGTCTTTGAGGGTTATAAGTTGACAGATGTAGCCTACTGTAGCATGCCTCACCGCCCAAGCCACTTCCTCCTGTTGTCTGTCTGTCTGCTCTGGAGCAGAAGCGTCTGTCACGTATACAGTACAACTGTCAGTGGTGCCTGTCGCTGATCAGACAAATGGCAACCACTTCAGCACATAGCCGAGACAGCAGCATCATCATCATAATGTTGATCTCTTTGCTAGCTTGCACTGAGAAGAGAAATGTTTGATGTGCAAGTCAGAGCCAATAACAATGAGCCGTCCATACTTTTCCGTGAGTCCAAGGGGAGGGTCATAAAAGTTAGCCTCATCTTATGAAAAAAAGGAGTCAAATATAGGCTACATCTACCGCAGCTTCCTGACTCATATAGCAGGCATAAGAGGCTTGTTGACATATACTAAAGGAAGTCTGGTCTTCTTCAAGGCAACACCCATGATACATTTCCAATACCACTGTCAAGTTTGGAGAGAGAGCTTCCACCTAGGCCAGGATCACTGAGAGGGACATGTGGTGTGGTGGACATCTGTGTCTTGGCTGTTCACCTCAACCTTTCATAACAATTGCTTTAACAAAAGCCACTACATACCTCCAGGAAAGCAGCACTGCCTTCTCCTTTAGGCCTCCCCCTCCACCACTCTTCCCCATGCTTTTCAATGCACTGATAGCCTGATACAGTATGTTCCCACTCACATTGCTACATGGTCCCTTCAAGCAGAGTAGATTTGTTATTCTTCTTTGCTGGTGGTGGGTAAACTGCCAGAAGAGATGTGGTAGGATTAAGGCCAGTCTGCCTCAGAGAGCCCAAGGTTAGAAAGAGGTGTGTTAAGCTAACCCTAAAGCAAGGCCTAGCAGGTTAGCCTAGCACAGTAAACTGATATTGGCTTGCAAATACTAGAGGATACACAGAGAATGTTGTTCTGTGCTGCTTCAGAAAGTCTGACCCCTCCCATGACCTTTCTGCATCGTCCCAGACACTGGACTTACCGGTGTGTGTGTGTTTGTGTGTACAGTTTTTCCTTTCTCTCCATCAGAGTCTGTCTTGCATGCTATAGAGTGTCTTCATCACAGTCCATTTTATTTCTATACTGTAACTTAGGAATAATGTTAAGTCTGTAGGAGTAAGACAGTCCTGAGTGGTCTACATGGACGGTTGATCCATTCAGCCTTCACTAGTAGAGTGATGGGGGAGGAATCTATACAGTTACATATCAGGATATTATCTTTGACGATATATCGTATTGTTGACAATATTATTTGCGTGCTAGTTGTCTGTAACTGCACCAAAACTACAGTATTTTTCCTTCCTAGCTTGTTCTCAATCTTCTTTTTAAATAGGGAGATCCAGTTTGTTTTCAGTATTTTCATTTCTATGACTGATCAAAACTCGTTTTCTCAATGCTCTCTTTTGTCCCTCTTCAGCAGACATACGGGGAGCAATATGTTTGGAACATCAAATTGCAATATAGAATGGTAAGGATTGTACTACATACAGTATCGGCACCTAAGTATTATGACAATATTTGAGGTCCCTCGCAATTCCCAGCCCTACAACCTACCTGGTTCATCTGAGACTAAATTTCAATTCTCGCCCCATGAGTGGATACCATATCTCACACCAAAACAATGCTTTTACAATATTTGAGGGGGACTGAAAGAATATGATAGAAGAAGAATACAAAAATGTAGCTTTTATGGGAACCTAAACAAACTGATGTCTGTGACTGGACTGGACTCCTTCTGTTGTGTCACTGGGGACAATAGGTCATCACACTGAGGAAGGCTTGGCCTGTAGTGCATAGGAAACTGTCACGCATTCAATTGGCATTCAACCCAGAAATGCTCAGTTTCCAACAATTAACATGACAAAAATCTATTTTCCATACTCCTCGTTTAGAAGAGCCTGAGGATTTTTCAGAAAAGGACAAGCCCGATGGCATTTATCCTATGAATAGCAAAACACAGGTGTCACCGACACCCCTAGCCCTGACTGACACAACACTTATTAGGGAAAGGGGGATACTTAGTTGTACAACTGAATGCCTTCAACTGAAATGCGTCTTCCACATTTAACCCAACCTCTCTGAATCAGAGAGGTGCAGGGGGCTGCCTTAATCGACATCTACGTCTTCGGCGCCTGGGGAACAGTGGGTTAACTGCCTTGCTCAGGGGCGGAACGAAAGATTTGTACCTTGTCAGATCGGGATTCAATCCAGCAACCTTTCGGTTACTGGCCCAATGCTCTAACCACTAGGCTACCTTAGCCACAATAATGGAGAGATGGCAATTGTTCAATACCAACAGAGATATGGCGGGAAACTGCATTTATTTACTCAAGCTAAAGTAATAACATTGCATGCATTCCATAGCGACTGGAGAAAACATTTGAATGGCTAGGGTGAAGATCTATGACTGCCTCTACACTCACAGCAAGCCATTCCATGACAGATGCTACAGGTCACATGGAGGAATAACAGAGGCACAGTCACTCAGTCAGAGCATCCACCATGTGAGTACAGTAGCACAGTATGAATCCAGTCTCAAGTAAAGGACTAGGTTTTCTAAAAAAGTAGATACTGCAGTCATCCTACCCCACTCCGAGTAAAACATTTTGTTGATGCTCAATAGAACGTTTTTATTTGACATTTTGATACACTCAAATGATGTAGGTATCCAACTAGATGTTTGAGGAAGTTAGTAGATTCATAACTTTGCTGCAGGTTTCCCCCACACTGACTTTAGCATTGATTAAACTTATTTGAATTAACTATTGATTGTTTGACCAACACTGACATTTTACATCTAAAACCAAGCTAACATTAGCTACGTCGGCTTTTCAGAATAGCAGCCATTCACAGCTAGCAAGCAAACTGCGACGTCAACTATCCAGGCATCACAACCCACTAACTAGCTAGTTCGTGGCAAACGTGTTTATAACTAACCTCGTTCTATCTGTACTAGTAAGCCAACTTAGCTATGCAACGTTAGTTTTGTTAGCTACTGTAGGTAAGTTAATGTAGCTAGCTAGAAACGTAACGTTAGTTATGATGAGCCTTTGTTGGGGTTGCCAACTTCTCACAAGCACCACAACTGGCATCTGAAGTTGATCAGTTGACATTCTTCACACAGCATATCATTTGGCCAGTAACGTTAGTAGTCAACTTCTCTGGTTGAACCAGATAAATTGACTACTGGCCAAAGTATATGCTGTGTGAAGAATATCAACTTAACAACTTCACTGGTTGTATCTCAAAATGCTAGTTAGGTATCTACCTACTGTATCGTTAGCTAAGTTAGTTATCGTTTGCTAGTACTAGCCGACTCTGTGTCAGGGACCAAACACACTTCACAGTCGAACAAATACAGTTAATGCCACAGAGTACTCAGTCATTTTCGAGCTATCGTTGTTTTTCTAGTTAAGCACGTTAACTTACCTAACTAATTCTGGCAAGTTTTTTAGTAGCTAACGTTAGCTGACTACCCGGAGGACACAAACGATAGCAAGAGTTCCAGTATGAATTAACTTACCCATAATGTTGCCGTTCCCAGGCGCTTCACTAACGGACCTTTCACCGCTCGGCATTCCCTTCCACGAATTCACCTGAGACCACAGAACTGTAAAAGTCGTACGCAACTTAATTCACGTAAGACCAAAAATGTCCACTGTCTGCTTGACGTGAAGGAGACATAGAGATAGATAGAGAACTAGTACCGCAACAACAACAAAAAAAAAAAGCCTTATTCTTCTTCGGTGAGGTCTTATAGCGAACTACATACAAAAGGAGTACTGTCGCCGCCAACTGGACTGGGGGAAAAAAATGCACAAAAGAAACATCAATTCCACACAGGCAGTGCTATTTACCACCATTGGTAAAAATGACAGAACTGTCCACTTTCTTCACATTAAAAATGTCTGGGTACTGCTGGTGATACTCAGCCTGCGGTGTAGGCCTACCTACCCGGTTCATCTGAGGCTAAATTCCAAGTCTCTCACCATGAGTAGATACCATATTTCTCACACCAATCCAATGCTTTTAAAATCTTTGAGGGGGAGTGAGCGAATACGCTACAGGATGAATACAAAAAGGTTGCTTTTATGGGCACCTAAACAAACTCCTTCAGTGATATTTGATCTTTCTGCCCTTTTGACAACTTTCACATAGGAGACTCTCTCAACTTCCCTGATTTTAACAACCTCAGTCTCTTTCACCCAAATCGGGCATTCCAAGGATTTCGCTTCAGGTGCTCCACCCCAGTTACAAGGCTTTGCTCCTTGGCCATTCTCTTCTACTAAACACTCAACATCTCCTTCATAGTGATCTATCTCACACGTCCCACATCTCGACTTCTCCCATCCAAACATTTTACAGCAAGAACATTGTATAGGGTGGGGATACAAAAGCTTTGATAGGATAGTACACATATCCCAGCTACACTACCTAAAAGCCTGGGTAGCACCATTGAGGACTTTCACCAGAGGTGGAAAAGGAAGCGAGACATCTCACTCGCTGCTTTTTCCTGGTTCATATACAGTTAATGAACGAAGCAGACCAGACCCAGTTGCTAATGCATTTGTGCCTATAGGAGAGCCACTCCTTAAGCAGACAAGAACTGTAACCATTTTTTCAATGGTAAATGGCCTGAGTTGGACATCTTCATTTATCCACAATCTTTGCTTACCACTCTGCATCCCACTGCTGGCTTGCCTTTTAAGGTAAGCAAGGTTGGTCCTGGATGGGAGACCAGATGCTGCTGGAAGTGGTGTTGGAGGGCCAGTAGGAGGCACTCTTTTCTCTGGTCTAAAAAAATACATTCCAATGCCCCAGGGCAGTGATTTGGGACACTGCACTGTGTAGATAAATCAATTAGATGTTCTAAGACCATAAAAATGCTTAAACCACACCAGGAGCCAACTTTTGAGGTCTGGGAATAATCTACAAAAAAAAAAACATTTTTTAAGTGTAGATCCCTTTAATTCATGTGCACAGGCACTGTTGTTTGGTTACCAGTGTTTCTGTAGCACGAGATGGAGTTTGCGAAAGAAATGGCCACTGCATTGATGCAAATAATCTTGATGTCATTCTGCCATTTAGGCATAAGCTACTTTGTAACATTTAATTGAGACAGTGTTTGGGAAAGCCTTTCCATCTACAAGAAGATGGTTAGGCCTATCATTACCTTTGATATGTTTTTCTTGTTCCTTAATTTATTTACTTCCTATAGATGTAGGATCTTAATTGTATCACTCTTTTGTTGCTGATAATGTTCCTGTACAGCAGAAAATGCAAACTTGTAGTGTATTCAAGGTTTCAAAAGGCTTCTAAAGTTTGCAATTCACACTTTAAATGTCAGACTTATTTTGCCCAAATGAAAAATGTATCAACCCCTACAAAAAAATGTCTTCAATTATAATCCCCATAATAATTCACATTTCCTGTTGCTGCAGGATATTTTCCTGCGGAATGAAATGGCTCAAATTAAGATCCTGTATCTGTACTATGAAGCATATAAATAAAATCCCACCATAGAAACGTGGAGGCAATTATTTTATAAAGACTTCCTCATATGCGTCCTCCTGTTCTATTGGTTTTCTTTCAACTTTGTTTTATTGTCTAGCAGCCATACTAGCAATCCATGACAGTTGTTGCATCTTTAGGTCTCTACATTTCTTATGGATATTTCCATTTCTGTTCATGAAACCGCTTGCATGTGCAGTGCACTTTTTAGAAAGGTGTTTTCCGCAAATTGCATTTTGGAACATTAGCACGTAGGCCTACCGCCGTGTGCACATTGCTGCGCCTAAAATATTGAAGAAATAGCCTAATAATTTATCAACATTTTAAGCTAAACATTTTCATCTGTTCCATCAGCCTTATTAATTGATACAGTGTATACCGCCACTACACTACTTTGATATACAACGTGGGGATTAACAAGTGACTATGTGCAATGCTCACTGTAAAATAAGTGGGTATATGGTGTATACCTGCGTACACCCTCTACTACACCACTGTCTGGGACATCCTATGGGTTAAGGAAGGTTCACATAATTCCATCCAGGTCACCAGGCGGGATCAGCCAATGAACTATACTTCTGAGCAAACATTACATAACTGCAGGTGGCAGTAACCTTAGCTTTATACCTATTCAAACAACACACTCCAGGTGCCAGTATTCACCCTTTCAGTTTGTTTACCAACTCGTAGATGTAGTAGAAAAAGGAAATTGACTACTTCAATGGAGCAGCCCATGCTGCATAGACGCCATAATAGGACAGATACAATGTTGCATCGTCTAACTATCTCTATGGGAGGGGATTAGAAATGGTATGGTACCCTTGGTGAAGAACAATGGAGCGAAATGAGAGGAATGTATCGCGAGATTTTAGGACCACACCAGAAAGATTACTGAGCAGAGGTCCCAGATCATCACTCTTTTCTTAAACCCCTGATTTACTAACAGCATTATAACGGACTCACATCAGCTGTAAGGTATGTATATTGCCGTAGGCCTATAGTAAATTAGGTTATAAATCATTTCTGCCCGTATGCCATGGTTGGTTTATGAAACCCTATACCATGATATGTATGATGGAATGATTCATTCATGGATTGATAATATGACCTATGGTGCCACCTAGTGGTTATTGTATGAAAGATAGACCATAATCAACAGGCAAACAGGCCATCTTTATTTAAAGAACTTCACAATATACTCAACAGGATCTTCGTCCAAGAGGTCTTGACATCTACGGCACAGGAGATAGCATTCCTTCCCTATCACCATAGTGTCACTGGATCAAGCATCTTTATTGCGCCTTCTAAGTCCAACACATTAGCTACATTAAAATAAAATAAAATCAACTGTATTATTGACTGTATGTTTGTTTTACTCCATGTGTAACTCTGTGTTGTTGTATGTGTCGAACTGCTTTGCTTCATCTTGGCCAAGTCGCAGTTGTAAATGAGAACTTGTTCTCAACTAGCTTACCTGGTTAAATAAAGGTGAAATAAAATATTATTAAAAAATTGGTGGCAGCGTTGGGATGTAGCCACAGTACCTCAGGCCTTTTAAAATCATCACCAACACAGAAGAGGAAAATTGGAATGTAACATTGAGCCCCAAACAGCCTTGAAAGCCTGAATCAACCAACTAACCACATGACAACCTCTGTGTTGAGATGAAATAGGATGTGGCACTAGAGGAATGAGAATGTCGCTTTACATATCTGATATGCGAGAGATCATCAGCTGAATGACTGACTTTGTGCCACCTGTGTGTGTGTGTTATTACTGTGGCATGGATTCAGCCCTTCTAATGATCAAATACTCTAACCAGTTATAGAGAAGTCTGAATATATTACTGTGAGAAAATTGACAAATTACAAGGCTGCCCGATGATGTAATTGAGGAGTGATTGGTTAAAGGTTACACATGACAAGTATATTGGGGTAGTTACAGTGTATTTGTATTTTGCTTTATCACACACTATAATTTGCCTTCTGAGACACACCCACTCATTTACATATTCAATATTCTAAATTAATAAAGCACTCAATTAGACAATATTAGTTATAGCACAAAATGTCCACAAGATGTCAGTGTTGGTGATATCAAATGCAACTATATGGCTATGCAGTTCAGTATTTCTTCTCATAGGAGTGAACAGCTGCGGGATTGGCTGTACAATCAAGTCTAGGCCCTGAGAATGGGCTCTCCTGTAGAGGACGGTTTATGTCTGAGTCATAAGGAGTATTGCCATTCATTCACAGTCGATCTAAGTGAAGTAATGACTGTAATGACTCAGACTCTTCTGAAACCCTCCACAGCATCTCATAGCAGAGCTCAGTCAATATCCACACTCTGTGTGTGTGTGTGTGTGTGTGTGTGTGTGTGTGTGTGTGTGTGTGTGTGGTATGTTTTATATGGATATAATTACCGTAAACTTTATATTCCCTCATTCAAAGAAAGAGAACTGAGAGGCGATTGCTCATTCATTCATTATTTCACATGGATCCTGGAGTGCTTGGGAAGAAGCCATGCTGTGAAGTAGCGTGCCTTGGCACAGGGGGACCTTTTCCTGCTACAATGATAAGAGACAATTATAGTAAATGGTATATACATTTTTCATAGATTATCCCAAAATAGGCTCAGATATATAGGTATCATTTATTTAGTTTCAAGTCTATTGCAAGTTCTAGATGTAGGCTACATTCCCATGAGATTTAAGACAATGAAGTACAGAATGTTTGTAGTCAGTGAAATAATGATGTTCAGAACATGCATGTTCTTCATGTCATGTGTGTCCTTGCCCGTGTAAAACTGTGTTCGTCTATAATTATTCTATACCCACCTTTGTCACAAACCAATGTCACTGTTGCCAGTGTAGTGATCTTTTTAGTGTAATTTAAAATGTAAAATCAGATCATGAAACATGCATCCACTTCTTAGAATGGATTTATTGGGTGAGCGTTAGTGTGGGCGTGTATATGAGGGTAATGCATGCATGAACATGTGGTGTGTGTGCAAGTGTGTACGTGCGTATGTGTGTTATAATACAAGCCATTAGAGACACTGCTTGTCATCTTCAGCCATAGCTCATTAGAGAGGCTAAAGAAAGAAAGCTCACAGCTCAAGAGAAAGGAAAGAGAAAAATGGGGGGAAATGTAGCTATGATATGTGTGTGTGTGTGTGTGTGTGTGTGTGTGTGTGTGTGTGTGTGTGTGTGTGTGTGTGTCCAACCCCTACCCATCCTACAGGGTGTTTTAATCAGTGGTATAAAAAGTACCCAATCATCATACTTGAGTAAAAGTAAAAATATCTAAATAAAAAATGACTCAAGTAAAAGTGAAGGTCACCCAGTAAAATCCTACTTGAGTAAAAGTCTACAAGTATTTGGTTTTAAGTATACTTAAGTATCAAAAGTAAATCCAAATCCAAAAATGTACTAAGTATCAAAAGTAAAAGTGAAAATATAAATAATTTCAAATTCCATATGTTAAGAAAACTAGATGGCACAAATGTTCATGTTTTTTTTATTTATTTACTGATAGCCAGGGGCACATTCCAAATCTCAGAATTGGACCATTTCTGTCCTGCTAAGCATTCAGAGTGTAACGAGTCCTTTCAGGCATCGGGGATTATATATGGAGTAAAAAGTACATCATTTTCTTTAGGAATGTAGTGTAGTAAAAGCTGTCAAAAATATAAATAGTAAATAGTAAAGTACAGACCCCCCAAAAAACGACTTAAGTAGTACTTTAAAGTATTTTTTACTTAAGTACTTTACACCATTGGTTTTCAATGTACGGAAACACTACAGACAGACCATGACGCCTTCTCCTCCACGCCACGACCCTGCTTATGATGCCAGCAGAAAGGGCTGTATGGGACTCAAACCCCACTATGCCTTCTGAGAGGCTTCATTTGAATAAGCTGCAGCCTGAGGGCTGGCCACTGGGAGTGATGGGCCTACAGTACACCGTTAATTCCAACACGTGTGTGTCCGTGTGTATGTCTGTGTGTCTGTCTTCGTGGGGTCCTTCATAATAACAAAGAAATATCCTCCTGGACCTCTCAAAAGTGTCAACTTGAAAGCTGCATGAGAAAATCATCAAGTTTTTTAAAACGAGAGGCTTACTCGATAGAGAACAAGCATTGTTTTGGGGCCTGCAGGTGTATTAGGCACTCTGTTTTGTTCCCATCACATGCGACACCTCTTTGTCTATATGTGAATACATTTGTCTCTGCCACTGCAGCAGCTTCTGTGTACCTGGTTCCAGCAGCCTCGCTGGCTTTGAAGTTTCCATGAGTTGGACATAAAACAGTCCTGTTGTCATTCTTGATTTTCATCGGTGGGAGTTTTTGTGTTTCATACACTGTTAAGACGTTTCTCCCGCTTGATCCCCTCGAGGCTGAGGCTTCTTTTATGTGCCGTCTTCCAGGCGATAGTAGGCTGGCACACGTGAGCAGTACGATGAGACAAGGACTCAGGAGAATTCAATGACAACAGTAATATGCAGTTATCTTCCATGGACTTCAAATAACATACAATTACAGCAACAACACTGTTCTCCTGTCAACATGGTCTCATTAGACTATTGTATGTCTTAATAGTGCCATTTAACCATTGTACTTACATGTTACCTACAGTAAGCTGAGATATGTCTGACTCTGTACTCCAATACTTTCCATGGACTAACTTAACTCTGGGAGTTACGAGTCCCGGGCAGTGTTCACATGGAAAGATATGGATCCTAAATGTCCGGGGGTGTTCCACATTCTTCAGTATGATTAAAGACTCAGGGGGGTCCTGTTAAAACCATTAGCATATTCAGGGTTTCTTTAAAGAATAATTGCATATAACCATTCATCTGAATTAAATACCCTTTTTAGACGCTTTGGAATACAGGGGGGGGGGGGGGGGTGTGCAGCGGGTAGGGAGAGAGTGCCTGTAAGGCCATCGGTAGGCATAGATCCTGGGAAGTTAAAGTTATTGGCCAGCATTTTCCAAACTAGGTGACTTGAATATGGGGTTGAGAGAGAAACCAAATAAAAGATAAGACTCTCAGGAACACGTATGTGTCTTCTGTTTCCCTTTACAATGTTTCCCTTTACAATGTTTCCCTTTACAATGTTTCCCTTTACAATGTTTCCCTTTACAATGTTTCCCTTTACAATGTTTCCCTTTACAATGTTTCCCTTTACAATGCCCACAAGCCTCATCAGAACAAAGTGGACAAGACCAGACATGAAAGCAGACTGGGGGGAAAGACAACCAATGATGAGGTTCTTTTCTACACAGAAGAACATACAACATTATTGCCTGATGATCTTCTGAACTTCCCAGTACCTTTCTGCTGCATTTCAGTCACTTCAAACCATGCTTCCTTCAGATTGAAACACTGTCAAAAGTACTGTCATAATGATTTGTAACAGACTGTCATAGCCCGCAATAAAAAAGAAAAAATGATTGCATCACCTTTTTGTTTTACATGGTGGGGTTGCTAAAAAATGCTGATGTCAAAAAGGGTCACGGGCCAAAAAAGTTTGGGAACCCTGTATAGACCATCCAAGTGAATGAGTGCCTATTTTTTCAGATGCGCTGTTGCTGTGGCCATCCTCACTTCCAACACCAGATTAGTTGTGATTCACTGGCACCAATAGCTACACATGTTTAAGACAACTTAACATATATACAGAAACATTTTGCCATCTCTCCACAAAGAGTAAGTCTTATTTACTTAAGTTTGTCTTTATCCCTTGTATGTGCAAACCATGACATTGGTTTAGTGTCTCTCTTTCTCTCTGGAGTCCTGACTATCATGCAGCCTTTGTTCCCTGCCCTGGCCTCTATCCTACATGGTAGGATAGCATGAGGGCATAAGCGCCATGCTGAAACCGGGATAAACACAGTTTACCATGATCCTGTTAAAAGGCAACACATGCCTTGTTTGGCCCTATGAGAGGAAATCATGTGAGTATGGTAATGAACCCTAACCCTAACCCTATTACTCACAAACTGAACGTGAGGTTTTTATAACCCTTATTATATACTGTGACATACATCCTTCAAAAACGTATGTAAATCACGTGATTAGATACATCAAAGGATGAGAAAACACAGAGAAATTCAATTGGCAACATGTCAATAGGCAATATGTTAATATCACTATCGGCAGTGTCACACATACAAAGTGTGCCCATATGGTGGTACACAGCTAATTTAATTGAATTAACGCCTTCACATCTAACATTGTTGTACCCTTATGATCTGCTCCCTTGTCATCCTGGTGTAGTGTTGTACCTGAGAAATTCTCAAATGTTTTACATTTACCCTCCTAATGAGGCTGATATCTACTTGTCATTGAGAAATAATTAACCGTGGACTCCCTTCCAAACAAGAGACAGCAAAAAAAATATATAACTCAGCTCAATAAACCCAGTTTGGGGAAAATAAGCAGAATGAAAATCCAGTTCCTAAGCAAAAAGCCTTGTATTGTCAAAGAGACCTCTTTGCCAACTGGCTGCCAAAGCCTTCTGCTGGGTGAGTTGTGATGTGTAAGCTGTACTCCGCTAACAAGCTGCACAAATCCCACATAAAAGCAAACAGGCAGACAGTGGCACGAGCTAGCTGGCTGCATTTACATATTCCATCCTCTCTGGAAGAGAAGAGACCCTAAAGTCTGTCGAGAAACTGATGATCAACACACTGAAACGAGACCACAAAAACTAGAAAGAAAATACAAATATCTGAGTCTTGTCCACATGTTGAGGAGGACAACATTCAGCTGTCAGAAACACTGTCAGAGCCAGTAAAGGGACATAGAGAAAAATACTTCTTATGTGTTTCTTTCGAATAGGAGTAGAATTGACATTTTCCACATGATTATAACATTGTAAGAAGTTGAACCTTGTTAATGTTATTCAGGGAAAGAAAGACTGAGATTGAGGCTTCCACTGTCTTTGACGCCACCTGTTTCACGCTTTAAAATAGCACTATCTTGTATACATTTCTTCACAGGGAAGTAATGATGTTTGGTGGAATGGTGTTTGGCTTGAAAATGTGAAACAAAATTAACTTCAAAGATGATGGTTTGAGGCATCCATTAGCAGTAGAAACCTCAAGTCAGTAGATCAAGTCTAATTACCCCGTAAAGGTTTAGCTGAGGAGTTTCCCAAAGGATACAAGTTCCAAGAAGTCAGTGAGAAAGAGGTAGCACCATATATCATCAGAACAATGGTCCTTAAACAGAGCCTTGAGGAACTCCATACACATCGTATTTCAACATAAATATGTTATGTTATAGTTCTCAGTATCCCAACATACAGCAAGGACCATCATCTGGCTATGAATGGTCTTGCTCCTTCTCGTGTTTGCCTTCTCCTATGGCACAGCACCACCATGAGAGTGCCATCTCCGTCACGCTAAATCGAGCTGATTATTGCAATGAGGTTTCACACCTTTGATTTCCTCCAGAGCCTTGAGGAGAGGTTGTGAAGATGAACATGAGAGGGTGAAAGAAACCAGGCGAGATGGTGGGAGGGACAGAAGGAAGGAACATGGTGTGAGTGAAGACTAAAAACAGCATCCCTCCACAGGCGTGCCATGCTTCTTCCAGGTCAGCTGCGATACACTAACATACAGTTGATGAAAGTTGTACTCCCTGAAAAACAGGCAATGACTTCATCTCACAAGTAGCGTGCAAGAGATTTATGCAATTTGCAACATTTGTGGAGAGCTGAGGACTTGACAATAATTCCAATATGAATTTCAGAGTATCCAGACAGAAATTCTTCAAAAGCAGTCTGGTATTTAAACAGAAAAAGGAGCTTGAACCTTTGAGGTATTTCTGTAGCGGTGGACAAAGAAGCATATACTATTGTGTATAACCAGTCCTGTGGAGAGGGAATATGTTTCTACGCATACATGACTATAACTTTAATAGCTGATTTTCAACATATAATTTCTCCTATAATGTTTTTTTCTGTGGATAGGGGTGTCAGACCCTGGAACTGGATCGTGTTATGCATTTTTAGTTTCAGGGATCTGACTTGGTTTGATTAAAGTTATAGAGAATCCCAGGAACTCCCAGCTATATGTTTGATTCCTGATTAATATAAAACTCCCTCACATACTGTACAATCTAGGATTGGGTAGGTCTGTCTGACCATCCCAGGAAAATCATTGTTAAGAGGCTACATTTGCAATGTGAATGAGGCTTAGTGTAAATAACCCAGGTTTCAGAACCTAACTAGGCACAATAATACCTGGTTCTAGCTAGTTTGATAGGGCTACCCACAGCCAGTTTGTAATCACCTGCACTACACACATCTTCAAATGCATGCAGGTTCATGTGACGTCTCTGCTAGGCTGGCTTAGTCACACAGCCCTGGCTGCTTAACTCCGATAAGGTGGAGGAGAGACGTTCTGACTACACACACACACACACACACGCACACGCACACGCACACACACACACACACACACACACACACACACACACACACACACACACACACACACAGACACACACATGGAGTGGCCCTGTGGACATATTACACTGTGGCTTTATTTGAAGGGCTTATTCACGCCAATTAATAGTCTGTTGCTTTCTCCTCATAATTCCACCCACCAACTTCCCCTACGGTTGTATTTACACTCACACTTCATGTGTTATCATCAGATTAATGGCTGTGTTGGTTCATACCTAATACCTAATACACCTTACATGGTTACATTAGTAAAATAGAGAGAGAGAAATTGCAAATAGCCAGGTAACATAACCTGTGTTGTCACTGAGTGGATTATTCCAGTGTTTGGGGGGGGGGGGGGTTATTCATTGAATACATTTGTGCGTTCATTGCGACCTTTGGCCTTGGATAATCACTGGGCCAGGTCACTGGCATCACAGAGGATGACACAGAAAGTTCCATAATTAGGCCTACTGCCTGTTTTATAGCCTCAGCAATGTGTTACTGGTTTTGCTGTCAAAGGTGTAATCAATTCAGAGTTGATCATTTATGAGCATGTTTTTTTTTCCATATTAGCAGTCTGAGTAATTTAATGTGTGACATTTTCACATGGACAGCAGACGTTTATCACTCACTCTTTAGCAAGATACATGATGTTGTTAATTTCTTAAATAAAATGTATGATATATGAATTGCTTTTATTATTTGTTAACCATTTATAAACCCTCCGCATACCCTTTATAGATGGGACCTCCATCTTAGGTGATGGTGTTAGGGGTGTTATTTTAACATGCTGGACTTACGCCATACATACAAACTCAGTAAAAAAATAAAAACGTCCTCTCACTGTCAGCTGTGTTAATTTTCAGCAAACTTAACATGTGTAAATATTTGTATGAACATAACAAGATTCAACAACTTACACATAAAGTGACTAACAGAAATGGAATAATGTGTCCCTGAACAAAGGGGTGGTCAAAATCAAAAGTAACACTCAGTATCTGGTGTGGCCACCAGCTGCATTAAGTACTGTAGTGCATCTCCTCATCATGCCAGTGCTGTCTGTTCCAGCGACGGTGGGTTTGTGCCCATAGGCGACGTTGTTGCCGGTGATGTCTGGTGAGGATCTGCCTTACAACAGGCCTACAAGCCCTCATTCCAGCCTCTCTCAGCCTATTGTGGACAGTCTGAGCACTGATGGAGGGATTGTGCGTTCCTGGTGTAATTCGGGCAGTTGTTGCCATCCTGTACCTGTCCCGTATAACTGTGACCTTAATTGCCTACCGTCTGTAAGCTGTTAGTGTCTTAACGACCGTTCCACAGGTGCATGTTCATTAATTGTTTATGGTTCATTAAACAAGCATGAGAAACAGTGTTTAAACCCTTTACAATGAAGATCTGTGAAGTTATTTGGATTTTTACAAATTATATTTGAAGACATGGTCCTGAAAAAGGGCCGTTTCTTTTTTGCTGAGTTTTTGAAATTCTTCATTGTTGACTGACCTTGACTGCCCGTGACCAGCACAAAAACACCCTGTGGCGTATTGCACTAGCTTCAAATAGTCCCCGCGATATGCAACTTTTCAGGGAAGTCAGGAACCAATACACACAGTCAGTTAGGAAAGCAAAGGCTAGCTTTTTCAAATAGAAATTTGCCTCCTGCAGCACTAATTCCAAAAAGTTTTGGGACACTGTAAAGTCCATGGAGAATAAGAGTACCTCCTCCCAGCTCCCAGCTAAATCCACGATAATTGAGAATTTCAATAAGCATTTCTCTACGGTTGGCCATGCTTTCCACCTGGCTACCCCAACCCCGGCCAACAGCTCTTCACCCCCGCAGCAACTGGCCCAACCCCCCCCCCCCCCCCCCTCTTCTCCTTCATCCAAATCCAGACAGCTGATGTTCTGAAAGAGCTGAAAAATCTGGATCCCTACAAATCAGCTGGGCCAGACAATCTGGACCCTCTCTTCCTAAAATTATCCACCGCCATTGTTGCAACCCCTATTATTACCTATTACTACCTATTACCTATTATTTGCAACCCCTATGCATGCTCTTCAACCGATCGCTGCCCACACCCGTCCGCCTTTCCTTCCAGTTCTCTGCTGCCAATGACTGGAACGAATTGCATAAATCACTGAAGTCAGAGACTTATATCTCCCTCACTAACTTTAAGCGTCAGCACAGCCCCTCTGTAAATAGCCCATCCAACCAACTATCTACCTCATATTTTAGTTTTTCTGCTCTTTTGCACAACAGTATTTCTACCTGCACATCCTCATCTGCACATACAGTTGAAGTCGGAAGTTTACATACACTTTGGTTGGAGTCATTAAAACTCGTTTTTCAACCACTCCACAAATTTCTTGTTAACAAACTATAGTTTTGGCAAGTCGGTTTGGACATCTACTTTGTGCATGACATTTTTCCAACAATTGTTTACAGACAGATTATTTCTGTCTCTCTGATTAATGCCCCCCCCTGCCTGGTTCGTGACTTTTGGTGGGCGGCCCTCTCTTGGCAGGTTTGTTGTGGTTCCATATTCTTTCCATTTTTTAAGAATGGATTTAATTGTGCTCCGTGGGATGTTCAAAGTTTCTGATATTTTTTTAGAACCCAACCCTGATCTGTACTTCTCCACAACTTTGTCCCTGACTTGTTTTGGAGAGCTCCTTGGTCTTCATAGTGCCACTTGCTTGGTGGTGCACCTTGCTTAGTGGTGTTGCAGACTGTGGGGCCTTTCAGAACAGGTGTATATATACTGAGATCATGTGACAGATCATGTGAAGGTAATTGGTTCATAGTAAAGGGGGTGAACACATATGCACGCACCCCTTTTCCGTTTTTTATTTTTTTGAATTTTTTGAAACAAGTAATTGTTTTAATTTCACTTCACCAATTTGGACTATTTTTAAATCCAAATAAAAATCCATTTAAATTACAGATTGTGTAACGCTCATCGTATGAAGTAGACCAAGGTGCAGCGTGGTATGTGTTCGTGATTCTTTATTTTCTCAGACCACTAAACAAAACAACAAAAGAATAACGAACGTCACGTTCTGTAGGCTTTACAGAGCTAACAAAAAACAACATTCCACAACCTAAGGTGGCAAAACAGGCTGCCTAAGTATGATTCCCAATCAGAGACAACGATAGACAGCTGCCCCTGATTGAGAACCATACCCGGCCAAAACATAGAAACACAAAACATGTAATGCCCTCCCCACATCACACCCTGACCGAACCAAATAGAGAAATAAAACGGCTCTCTAAGGTCAGGGCGTGACAGGTTATAATGCAACAAAATAGGAAAAACGCCAAGGGGGTGAATACTTTTGCAAGGCTTTGTAAATACGCAATTTAGACCGTGGATGAGCTAATGCCTTGTGTCAAAGGATATCATCATAGGAAGACAGATTGACAGGAGATCCTCATTTGATATCATCATACATATACAGTAAAGGCATGCAGAAATAGTTGTATGCTATGTAAAACAGGTGGAGAAGTGTAATGGTTTGTTGATGGTCTTGTCTAAGACAATAAACCTGCAACAAATCCACTCAGACAGTGTGAAAAGCTTTGTTCAGTGGCTGGGTTGTGAATGTTTTATTTGATATGACCATAATTCTGATGAAAGCCACAGTGATGGTTTTTGTATGAGCCAATCAACCACTTAACCTTCTCCAGTACCTCTGGCATGAGAGGTACACCGCCACCATAACAAGTGGTTTTGGATTAGATAAGGACTTCCTCTACCGGCAGTCCTAGTATGCACCCCAAATGGCACCCTAATGGGCCCTGGTCATAAGTAGTGCACTATGTAGTGAATAGCATTCCATTTGGGTTGCAGACCCAGTCCCAATTAGGCTCTGCAGTGAGTGTTCATTTTGTCTCAATGAAACTGAACACTGCTCAAAGGGTGAAGTAGAGTGTCAAAGGGGACCAATTTAACCGTAGAGGGGTATCGTTTGACATATCTAAATCTGTATTGTTGAGATATTATTGCCTAAGGAATTACAATGTCTCGTTACGAAAGACTGTGAGTGGTCTTGTGTGTGGCTCAGTTGGCACTAGCCTTGTCAAGGTTGGGGGTTCAATTCCTGGCGGGATCACATACACATACTTAAAATGGCATGCATATATACAATATCAGTCGGAAGTTTGGACTCACCTACTCATTCAAGGGTTTTTCTTTATTTTTACTATTTTCTACATTGTAGAATAATAGCGAATTCATCAAAACTATACCTCTACCTTGTCACAACATAACTGATTGGCTCAAATGCATTAAGAAGGCTAAGAAGGAAAGAAATTCCACAAATTCACTTTTAAAAGGCACACCTATTAACTGAAATGCGTCCAAAAAAAGTACTGTACAGTATATACATTACCAGTCAAAGGTTTGGACACCTACTCACTCAAGGATTTTTCATTCTTTTTACTATTTTCTACATTGTAGAATAATAGTGAAGACATCAAAACTATGAAATAACACATATGGAATCATGTAGTCATCAAAAAGTGTTTTATATTTATATTTGAGATTCTTCAAAGTAGCCACACTAGGCCTTAATGGCAACTTTGCACACTCTTGGAATTCTCTTAACCAGCTTCATGAGATTAGTCACCTGGAATGCATTTTATTTAACAGGTGTACCTTGTTAATTTGTGGAATTTCTTTCCATCTTAATGCGTTTGAGCCAATCCTTTGTGTTGTGACAAGGTAGGGATGGTATACAGAAGATAGCCCTATTTGGTAAAATACCAAGTCCGTATTATGTCAAGAACAGCTCAAACAAGCAAAGTGAAATGACAGTCCATCATTACTTCAGGACATGAAGGTCAGTCGATATGGAAAATGTCAAGAACTTTGAAAGTTTCTTCAAGTGCAGTCACAAAAACCATCAAGTGCAATGATGAAACTGGCTCTCATGAGGACCGCCACAGGAATGGAAGACCTAGAGTTACCTCTGCTGCAGAGGATAAGTTACCAGTCTCCGAAATTGCAGCCCAAATAAATGCTTCACAAAGTTCAGACACGTCTCAATGTTAACTGTTCAGAGGAGACTGCGTAAATCAGGCCTTCATGGTCAAATTGCTGCAAAGAAACCACTACTAAAGGACACCAATAAGAAGAAGAGACTTGCTTAGGACAAGAAACATGAACAATGGACATTAGACTGGTGGAAATCTGTCCTTGGTTTGAGGAGTCCAAATTTGTGATTTTTGATTCCAACTGCTGTGTTTTTGTGAGATGCAGAGTAGGTGAACGGATGATCTCCGCATGTGTAGTTCCCACTGTGAAGCATGGAGGAGGAGATGTGATGGCGTAGGGGTGCTTTGCTGGTAACACTGTCAGTGATTTTACTTAGAATCCAAGGCACACTTAACCAGTATGGCTACCACAGCATTCTGCAGCAATACGCCATCCCATCTGGTTTACGCTTAGTGGGACTATCATTTGTTTTTCAACAGGACAATGACTCAACACACCTCCAGGCTGTGTCAGGGCTATTTGACCAAGAAGAATAGTGATGGAGTGCTGCATCGCATGACCTGGCCTCCACAATCACCCGACCTCAACCCAATTGAGATGGTTTGGGATGAGTTGGACCGCAGAATGAACAAAAAGCAGCCAACAAGTGCTCAGTATATGCGGGAAGTCCTTCAAGACTGTTGGAAAAGCATTCCAGGTGAAGCTTATTGAGAGAATGCCAAGAGTGTGCAAAGCTGTCAAAGACAAAGGGTGGCTACTTTGAAGAATCACAAATATAAAATGTGTTTTTATTTGTTTAACACTTTTTTGGTTACTACATGATTTCATATGTGTTATTTCATAGTTTTGATGTCTTCACTGTTATCCTCTACTGGATCGGTGTACCGATACTGGCACGGTTGTTGCTAACGTGCGCTAATGTGACTGGAATGACGTTGTAAGTAACATCCAACCAGGACATAGACATTTTTTTATATCTGCAGAAAGCTTACATTCGTGTTAATCTAACTGCACTGTCCAATTTACAGTAGCTATTTCAGTAAAAAAAAGACCATGCTATTGTTTGAGGAGAGGGCACAACCACAAAATACTTTTATCACGGTTTGATACATTCACCTCTGAAGGTAAATAATGTACTTACATTCAGTAATCTTGCTCTGATTTGTCATCCTGAGGGTCTCAGAGATAAAAATGTAGCATAGTTTTGTTTGATTCATCTATTTTTATATTCAAATGTAGGAGCTGGGTTCTACAGTTTGAACCCCTGCTGGTTCTGTATGCTTTGTATGTTCTCTATAGTTATGTACTTGAAAATGTATCAATTGTCCAGTTCGGCACATTTGGGCAGACATGATTCAAAATGTTGTGCATAATGTAACGCTTCACTGGATCAGTCGGAAACGTTGCACACACACTGCTGCCATCTGTTGGTCAAAATCGAAATTGTGCCTAAACTCCTATGTGATTTTTATGACCTTTCTCTTGCATTTCAAAGATGATGGAACAAATGTTTTTTGAAAATGAGAGTATTTACATGCCATCATTCATTTATTATACAGTAGTGATAAGCAAAATGCCAAACACTGAGGGTGGAAATTAATATGAGGAATTAGCAACTAATAACATAAGGTTGAAACGTATTTGGGGCCAGTTTCCTGGACACAGATTAAGCTTATTCCTGGACCAAAAAGCACTTTCAATTAAGATTTTCCATATACTTTTTATTTCAGTGGGAGGTTTAATCTGAGTCTGGGAAACCATCCCTTGATGTTTCGTTTCAGACAGAGAGCTTGTCCCCGAAGACAATACCTTGAATTACCATAAATTGATGCCCCTGAAGATCACTTTCAATGGCTCTGACTTTATGAACTTAAGATCAGTCTTGTCCCTAGGAGAATTATTAAGTCTAGGTCCAACCAGCACTGTTGGCATGGCTGATGCTAACTAATATGCAGAGACAGATAAGGAATCATTGCCAGCTCCCTCCCATCAGACACCAGGAGGAAATGAAAACACATCACAATCAGGCAGTGTTTTAGCTGGCTCACGATCTGTTTTAACTGGCTCAGTCTGGTCTGGTCTCTGTATGAGTTGTAGTGCTACAAGCCTGGTGCTCACTGGATAGCAAGGTGTGTATTCAAATGTGATTTTCTCCTGTTTTGCCTGGCATAAACACAGTAGCCTACTTTTATATAATCCATATAAAATACAGTTAGCTATCTGATCATTTCAGATAGGCCTAGTTTGGTTAAGTTAATTATTAGGCTGTACAGTGCATTCGGAAAGTATTCAAACCCCTTGACTTTTTCCACATTTTGCTATATTACAGCCTTATTCTAAAATTGATTAAAAAGTTTTTTTCCCCTAATCAATCTACACACAATACCCCATGTTGACAAAGCAAAAACAGATTTTATAAAATGTATGCAAATGTATACAAATAAAAAAGGAAATAACCCGTTTACTTAAGTATTCAGACCCTTTACTCAGTACTTTGTTGAAGCACCTTTGGCAGCGATACAGCCTTGAGTCTTCTTGGGTATGACGCCACAAGCTTGGCACACCTGTATTTGGGGAGTGTCTCCCATTCTTCTCTGCAGAACCTCTCAAGCTCTGTCAGGTTGGATAGGGAGTGTCGCTACAGAGCTAATTTCAGGTCTCTCCAAAGATGTTTGATCGGGTTCAAGTCCGGGCTCTGGCTGGGCCACTCAAGGACATTGAGAGACTTGTCCCAAAGCCACTCCTGAGTTGTTTTGGCTGTGTGCTTAGGGTTGTCCAGTTGAAAGGTGAACCTTTGCCCTCGTCTGACATCCTGGGCTCGCTGGAGCAGGTTTTCATCAAGGATCTCTCTGTACTTTGCTCCGTTAATCTTTTCCTCCATCCTGACTAGTCTCCCAGTCCCTGCCGCTGAAAAACATCCCTACAGCATGATGCTGCCACCACCTTGCTTTGCTGTAGGGATGGTGCCAGGTTTCCTCCAGACGTGATGCTTGGCATTCAGGCCAAGAAGTTAAATCTTGGTTTCATCAGACCAGAGAATCTTGTTTCTCATGGTCTGAGAGTCTTTAGGTGTCTTTTGGCAAACTCCAAGCAATGTGCCTTTTACTGAGGAGTGGCTTCTGTCTGGCCACTCTACCATAAAGGCCTGATTGGTGGAGTACTGCAGAGATGGTTGTCCTTCTGGAATGTTCTCCCATCTCCACAGAGGAACTCTGGAGCTCTGTCAGAGTTACCATTGTGTTCTTGTTCACCTTCATGATCATGGCCCTTCTACCCCGATTGCTCAGTTTGGCCGGGCGGCCAGCTCTAGCAAGAGTCTTGGTTCTTCCATTTAAGAATGATGGAGGCCACTGCGTTCTTGGGGACCTTCAATGCGGCATCATTTATTTGGTACCCTTCCCCAGATCTGTGCCTCGACACAATCCAGTCTCAGTCTCAGTTTACAATCCAGTCTCAGTTTATTTCTGTATCTTGCGTTTTGAAAATGCATCACCGTTTATTGCGGTAATGAAAGGCTACAGGGATTGTGTTCGTGTCTGCGCACTATGAACCACTTCTGTTTGGGGGTAGAGGGTCAAAACATGTGAGAACCACTGAGCTAGAGAACAGATTGCTGATTTGCTGTACAGCTAACTATAGGATCGGTTGCGGAGCAAACATCAAGTTGTAAAGAGAGTGGATTTCTATAAATACATTGGTGATCAAAAATTGGTGATCAAGAATATGAACAGTTTACTTTGCAAACTCACCAGCGATGGGGCATCATTTTGGTATGTCAAAATAGCTTGAAATGTATTATTTACTTATGAAGGTTGATTTTGGAATTTGTTGTTCAAATTAATTATTACATAACCAACATGTGTTGTAGACAAAATAATGAAAAGGGCTGTCTGGTAGCCTCAATAAATAGACAAAGTCATTGCATGTATTGATTTGTATTTTTACTTGAGACTTGCAGTAATTTCCAATGTTCATGTAGTCATGCATTGATGGCCGTGTTAGACAAAGTGCAAGTTAGGATTCAACTTAAGGGAACGGGTACCTAACCCAACCTCTCTGGTACTTCTCTATCTTTTAAAGTCCTTCTTTTAATTTCTCTAAGTTCACATCTTAGACAGATGTTATGGTGCACTCTTCAATAATATTTCAAACCCTCTGATGCTGGTCCTTGGAGACATATATGTCTGAGAAATGTCCATGTGTACATTCATTTTACCTGACTCTGTCATACTGTGGCGTGAGAGTAGGGGGTGTGGCTGGGAGAATGGGGGTGGGGGTGTGGCTGGGAGAGTGGGGGTATAGCTGGGAGAATGGGGGTATGGCTGGGAAAGAGAAACATGTTGTTTAGCTAAAACGTGAACAAGTGATTGATACAATAGCTGGGAGAATGGGGGTATGGCTGGGAGAGTGGGGGTGTGGCTGGGAGAGTGGGGGTGTGGCTGGGAGAGTGGGGGTGTGGCTGGTCAGGGGACAGCTGGGTGGAAGTGGTTCATAGGGAGAGATTGTAGGGGTTGGGGGGTGTTGGCAGAGAACATGAAGTATGACTCTGGGTGTACCTTAGGTATAAAAATAGATCTAATTTAAGGATCTAATTTTAGTCTGTGACAGTTTATAATTCAGAAGAGAATTCAGAACAGTCGGGCATCCATCCTATCCCAGCCTTAAATACAGACGGATGGAAGGATGGAGGGAGGGAGGGAGGAAGCCGGGAGACATTGAACAGATGTAGCCGTGGTGTCGAGGGGAAGAAAGAAGCGAGTAATTGTTTTGAGACAGACAGGAGCACTCATGTATGGCAGGCAGCGTTTGTTCATCTGTGCTTTTAGCGAAACGTTGACAAGAGGCCTCTAGTCTCAGCTTCAAACACTATTTCCCTTTGTTTCAATTTAGCCATGATTGGCTCCTCATCAGTGTGTGTGTTTGTCTGTATGTGTGTCTGTGTTTTCTGAACATGCCTTATTCATGATCTGTCGTACTTTGCATTTAAAGATAGAATCCGCAGTACAGTGCCATGGGCCGCCCCACCACCCTTGTAATTGTTTTTGTTGCCGAGCAGAAAAACGTTGTGAGCAGAGAAACGTCGTGCAGAATGGTAAAAACATTGCAGTACATATTGTGCTCTTCTATCGCTCGTGCAATGATGTCAGAAGGGGGAAAACTGTGTTCGTTGTTTGCAGTAACTTCTTTGTTGTTGTAATATTGCAAACAGACTTGGCTGTTTCACCATCAAGGATTCCAGCTTTAAAGACAAATGCAAATAAACATACTGAAGCTCATTATTCAAAGAGAAACATGTTGTTTAGCTAAAACGTGAACAAGTGATTGATACAATGTTATCAGCGCATGGCAAATGTCCCTCTGTAAAGTGTATTGAAAACTTCTGACAATAAACTTTAAATAAAGTTGACTGGACTTCACAGGCATATGGGTGCCCCTCTCTACTCCTGATGCGAAGTATTGGGTAGAAGGCTACAACAATCATCATGACCATCCAAAGTTAAATTCAAATAAATCACGAGTGTCCATGTTTCCTTTATTTCCTTTTATGACATGCCTTTACAACGTGTGGATGGTTGTATCAGTGCTTGGTCTTCAGTTTTATCACAAAGCATCAGACAATGTTTTGTCCGTCTCAAAAAAGAAAAAGAAAATGGACAGGCAGAGAAGACAATAACCACATTCTCTCTGTTTTATGCTACTTTCACGTTTTTTCTTCTTTATTTAGATGGTGGGAAACTAGGATATCAACGTCCATTTCATTTCTATCAGCTCTTTCAAAGACAAACCACACAGCGTTAATGTCTCCTTTGTGTTGGTTCTGTATACACTTTGCTGGACATGAAAGGAATATTAAACACAGAAACCTTTGACTGTGAAACGCAGTGCTTTTTTCATTCATGTCCAGAAAACAACTCTGAATGTGAAATTATTTGGTTAAAATGAGAAACAGAAAATATGAGAGAAGTTTTTCAGGCACTTAATTAAATATTCTTCCAGAGTCCTTGGCGTGGCTACACTGTGCTTTTTTAATTTGCGGTATGGGTACATGCATTGAAGTCTCCTCTCCTAAACCCATTACAAATACATGAGACATGAACTCATGGCCTCTGCTCTGCAGGACAAGACAGTGCAAAAGGCTGTACAGTAGCACAACATTAAAATACAACAATTTATTAAATGGATTTCAAATTCCTTCTCGCACACAACAACAATGTACCTATTTACATTTAGTTTGATAAATGTGTGTTGTGACTAGGCCTACTTGTCTATCAACCTGTTGTAACTACAACCTGTTGTACCTAAAACCTGCTGTAACTACACCCTGTTTTAACGACTTGTTGTAACTACAACCTGCTGTAACTACAACCTACTGTAACTACAACCTGTTGTAACTACTACCTGTTGTAACTACTACCTATTGTTACTACTACCTGTTGTACCTACAACCTGCTGTAACTACACCCTGTTTTAACGACTTGTTGTAACTACAACCTGCTGTAACTACAATCTACTGTAACTACACCCTGTTTTAACGACTTGTTGTAACTACAACCTGCTGTAACTACAACCTACTGTAACTACAACCTGCTGTAACTACACCCTGTTTTAACGACTTGTTTTAACTACAACCTGTTGTAACTACAACCTGCTGTAACTACACCCTGTTTTAACGACTTGTTGTAACTACAACCTGCTGTAACTACAATCTACTGTAACTACACCCTGTTTTAACGACTTGTTGTAACTACAACCTGCTGTAACTACAACCTGTTGTAACTACAACCTGCTGTAACTACACCCTGTTTTAACGACTTGTTGTAACTACAACCTGCTGAAACTACAATCTACTGTAACTACAACCTGTTGTAACTACAACCTACTGTAACTACACCCTGTTTTAACGACTTGTTGTAACTACAACCTGCTGTAACTACAACCTGCTGTAACTACAACCTGTTGTAACTACTACCTGTTGTTACTACTACCTGTTGTAACAACCTGTTGCAACTACTACCTATTGTAACAACCTGTTGTAACTACTACCTGTTGTAATGACTTGTTGTAACTACAACCTGTTGTAACTACAACCTGTTGTAACAACCTGTTGTAACTACAACCTGTTGTAACAACCTGTTGTAACTACTACCTGTTGTAATGACTTGTTGTAACTACAACCTGTTGTAACTACAACCTGTTGTAACAACCTGCTGTAACTACAACCTGTTGTAACAACCTGTTGTAACTACTACCTGTTGCTACTACCACCTGTTGTAACAACCTGCTGTAACTACAACCTCTTGTTACTACTACCTGTTGTAACAACCTGTTGTAACTACTACCTGTTGCTACTACTACGTGTTGTAACAACCTGTTGTAACTACTACCTGTTGTTACTACTACCTGTTGTAACAACCTGTTGTAACTACAACCTGCTGTAACTACAACCTGTTGTAACAACCTGTTGTAACTACTACCTATTGTAACAACCTGTTGTAACTACTACCTGTTGTAACTACAACCTGCTGTAACTACAACCTGTTGTAACTACTACCTGTTGTAACGACTTGTTGTAACTACAACCTGCAGTAACTACAACCTGTTGTAACTACTACCTGTTGCTACTACTACCTGTTGTAACAATCTGTTGTAATTACAACCTGCTGTAACTACAACCTGTTGTACCTAAAACCTGCTGTAACTACACCCTGTTTTAACGACTTGTTGTAACTACAACCTGCTGTAACTACAACCTACTGTAACTACAACCTGTTGTAACTACTACCTGTTGTAACTACTACCTATTGTTACTACTACCTGTTGTACCTACAACCTGCTGTAACTACACCCTGTTTTAACGACTTGTTGTAACTACAACCTGCTGTAACTACAATCTACTGTAACTACACCCTGTTTTAACGACTTGTTGTAACTACAACCTGCTGTAACTACAACCTACTGTAACTACAACCTGCTGTAACTACACCCTGTTTTAACGACTTGTTTTAACTACAACCTGTTGTAACTACAACCTGCTGTAACTACACCCTGTTTTAACGACTTGTTGTAACTACAACCTGCTGTAACTACAATCTACTGTAACTACACCCTGTTTTAACGACTTGTTGTAACTACAACCTGCTGTAACTACAACCTGTTGTAACTACAACCTGCTGTAACTACACCCTGTTTTAACGACTTGTTGTAACTACAACCTGCTGAAACTACAATCTACTGTAACTACAACCTGTTGTAACTACAACAAACTGTAACTACACCCTGTTTTAACGACTTGTTGTAACTACAACCTGCTGTAACTACAACCTGCTGTAACTACAACCTGTTGTAACTACTACCTGTTGTTACTACTACCTGTTGTAACAACCTGTTGCAACTACTACCTATTGTAACAACCTGTTGTAACTACTACCTGTTGTAATGACTTGTTGTAACTACAACCTGTTGTAACTACAACCTGTTGTAACAACCTGTTGTAACTACAACCTGTTGTAACAACCTGTTGTAACTACTACCTGTTGTAATGACTTGTTGTAACTACAACCTGTTGTAACTACAACCTGTTGTAACAACCTGCTGTAACTACAACCTGTTGTAACAACCTGTTGTAACTACTACCTGTTGCTACTACTACCTGTTGTAACAACCTGCTGTAACTACAACCTCTTGTTACTACTACCTGTTGTAACAACCTGTTGTAACTACTACCTGTTGCTACTACTACGTGTTGTAACAACCTGTTGTAACTACTACCTGTTGTTACTACTACCTGTTGTAACAACCTGTTGTAACTACAACCTGCTGTAACTACAACCTGTTGTAACAACCTGTTGTAACTACTACCTATTGTAACAACCTGTTGTAACTACTACCTGTTGTAACGACTTGTTGTAACTACAACCTGTTGTAACTACAACCTGCTGTAACTACAACCTGTTGTAACTACTACCTGTTGTAACGACTTGTTGTAACTACAACCTGCAGTAACTACAACCTGTTGTAACTACTACCTGTTGCTACTACTACCTGTTGTAACAATCTGTTGTAATTACAACCTGCTGTAACTACAACCTGTTGTAACAACCTGTTGTAACTACTACCTGTTGTAACAACCTGTTGTAACGACTTCTTGTAACTACTACCTGTTGTAACTACAACCTGTTGTAACAACCTGTTGTAACTACAACCTCTTGTAACAACCTGTTGTAAGTACTACCTGTTGTAACAACCTGTTGTAACTACTACCTGTTGTAACGACTTGTTGTAACTACAACCTGTTGTAACAACCTGTTGTAACTACTACCTATTGTAACTACTACATGTTGTAACTACAACCTGTTGTAACTACTACCTGTTGTAACAACCTGTTGTAACAACCTGTTGTAACAACCTGTTCAACTGGTTCACGAGTGTCCATATTTCCTTTATTTCCTTTTATGACATGCCTTTACAACGTGTGGATGGTTGTATCAGTGCTTGGTCTTCAGTTTTATCACAAAGCATCAGACAATGTTTTGTCCGTCTCAAAAAAGAAAAAGAAAATGGACAGGCAGAGAAGACAATAACCACATTCTCTCTGTTTTATGCTACTTTCACGTTTTTTCTTCTTTATTTAGATGGTGGGAAACTAGGATATCAACGTCCATTTCATTTCTATCAGCTCTTTCAAAGACAAACCACACAGCGTTAATGTCTCCTTTGTGTTGGTTCTGTATACACTTTGCTGGACATGAAAGGAATATTAAACACAGAAACCTTTGACTGTGAAACGCAGTGCTTTTTTCATTCATGTCCAGAAAACAACTCTGAATGTGAAATTATTTGGTTAAAATGAGAAACAGAAAATATGAGAGAAGTTTTCAGGCACTTAATTAAATATTCTTCCAGAGTCCTTGGCGTGGCTACACTGTGCTTTTTTAATTTGCGGTATGGGTACATGCATTGAAGTCTCCTCTCCTAAACCCATTACAAATACATGAGACATGAACTCATGGCCTCTGCTCTGCAGGACAAGACAGTGCAAAAGGCTGTACAGTAGCACAACATTAAAATACAACAATTTATTAAATGGATTTCAAATTCCTTCTCGCACACAACAACAATGTACCTATTTACATTTAGTTTGATAAATGTGTGTTGTGACTAGGCCTACTTGTCTATCAACCTGTTGTAACTACAACCTGTTGTACCTACAACCTGCTGTAACTACACCCTGTTTTAACGACTTGTTGTAACTACAACCTGCTGTAACTACAACCTACTGTAACTACAACCTGTTATAACTACTACCTGTTGTAACTACTACCTATTGTTACTACTACCTGCTGTAACTACACCCTGTTTTAACGACTTGTTGTAACTACAACCTGCTGTAACTACAATCTACTGTAACTACACCCTGTTTTAACGACTTGTTGTAACTACAACCTGCTGGAACTACAACCTACTGTAACTACAACCTGCTGTAACTACACCCTGTTTTAACGACTTGTTTTAACTACAACCTGTTGTAACTACAACCTGCTGTAACTACACCCTGTTTTAACGACTTGTTGTAACTACAACCTGCTGTAACTACAACCTACTGTAACTACACCCTGTTTTAACGACTTGTTGTAACTACAACCTGCTGTAACTACAACCTACTGTAACTACAACCTGCTGTAACTACAACCTGATTTAACGACTTGTTTTAACTACAACCTGTTGTAACTACAACCTGCTGTAACTACACCCTGTTTTAACGACTTGTTGTAACTACAACCTGCTGTAACTACAATCTACTGTAACTACACCCTGTTTTAATGACTTGTTGTAACTACAACCTGCTGTAACTACAATCTACTGTAACTACACCCTGTTTTAACGACTTGTTGTAACTACAACCTGCTGTAACTACAACCTACTGTAACTACAACCTGCTGTAACTACAACCTGTTTTAACGACTTGTTTTAACTACAACCTGTTGTAACTACAACCTGCTGTAACAACCTGTTGTAACTACTACCTGTTGTAACGACTTGTTGTAACTACAACCTGTTGTAACAACCTGTTGTAACTACTACCTGTTGTTACTACTACCTGTTGTAACAACCGGCTGTAACTACAACCTGTTGTAACAACCTGTTGTAACTACTACCTGTTGCTACTACTACCTGTTGTAACAACCTGCTGTAACTACAACCTCTTGTAACAACCTGTTGTAACTACTACCTGTTGTAACAACCTGTTGTAACTACTACCTGTTGTAACGACTTGTTGTAACTACAACCTGTTGTAACAACCTGTTGTAACTACTACCTGTTGTTACTACTACCTGTTGTAACAACCGGCTGTAACTACAACCTGTTGTAACAACCTGTTGTAACTACTACCTGTTGCTACTACTACCTGTTGTAACAACCTGCTGTAACTACAACCTCTTGTAACAACCTGTTGTAACTACTACCTGTTGTAACAACCTGTTGTAACTACAACCTGTTGTAACAACCTGTTGTAACTACTACCTGTTGTAACAACCTGTTGTAACTACTACCTATTGTAACTACAACCTGTTGTAACACCCTGTTGTAACTACAACCTGTTGTAACACCCTGTTGTAACTACTACCTGTTGTAACAATTACCTGTTGTAACGACTTGTTGTAACTACTACCTGTTATAACAACCTGTTGTAACGACTTGTTGTAACTACTACCTGTTGTAACTACAACCTGTTGTAACAACCTGTTGTAACTACAACCTCTTGTAACAACCTGTTGTAAGTACTACCTGTTGTAACAACCTGTTGTAACTACTACCTGTTGTAACGACTTGTTGTAACTACAACCTGTTGTAACAACCTGTTGTAACTACTACCTGTTGTTACTACTACCTGTTGTAACAACCGGCTGTAACTACAACCTGTTGTAACAACCTGTTGTAACTACTACCTGTTGCTACTACTACCTGTTGTAACAACCTGCTGTAACTACAACCTCTTGTAACAACCTGTTGTAACTACTACCTGTTGTAACAACCTGTTGTAACTACAACCTGCTGTAACTACAACCTGTTGTAACAACCTGTTGTAACTACTACCTGTTGTAACAACCTGTTGTAACAACCTGTTCTAACTACTACCTATTGTAACTACAACCTGTTGTAACACCCTGTTGTAACTACTACCTGTTGTAACAATTACCTGTTGTAACGACTTGTTGTAACTACTACCTGTTGTAACTACAACCTGTTGTAACTACAACCTGTTGTAACAACCTGTTGTAAGTACTACCTGTTGTAACAACCTGTTGTAACTACTACCTGTTGTAACGACTTGTTGTAACTACAACTTGTTGTAACAACCTGTTGTAACTACTACCTATTGTAACTACTACATGTTGTAACTACAACCTGTTGTAACTACTACCTGTTGTAACAACCTGTTGTAACAACCTGTTCAACCGGTTCACGAGTGTCCATATTTCCTTTATTTCCTTTTATGACATGCCTTCACAACGTGTGGATGGTTGTATCAGTGCTTGGTCTTCAGTTTTATCACAAAGCATCAGACAATGTTTTGTCCGTCTCAAAAAAGAAAAAGAAAATGGACAGGCAGAGAAGACAATAACCACATTCTCTCTGTTTTATGCTACTTTCACGTTTTTTCTTCTTTATTTAGATGGTGGGAAACTAGGATATCAACGTCCATTTAATTTCTATCAGCTCTTTCAAAGACAAACCACACAGCGTTAATGTCTCCTTTGTGTTGGTTCTGTATACACTTTGCTGGACATGAAAGGAATATTAAACACAGAAACCTTTGACTGTGAAACGCAGTGCTTTTTTCATTCATGTCCAGAAAACAACTCTGAATGTGAAATTATTTGGTTAAAATGAGAAACAGAAAATATGAGAGAAGTTTTCAGGCACTTAATTAAATATTCTTCCAGAGTCCTTGGCGTGGCTACACTGTGCTTTTTTAATTTGCGGTATGGGTACATGCATTGAAGTCTCCTCTTCTAAACCCATTACAAATACATGAGACATGAACTCATGGCCTCTGCTCTGCAGGACAAGACAGTGCAAAAGGCTGTACAGTAGCACAACATTAAAATACAACAATTTATTAAATGGATTTCAAATTCCTTCTCGCACACAACAACAATGTACCTATTTACATTTAGTTTGATAAATGTGTGTTGTGACTAGGCCTACTTGTCTATCAACCTGTTGTAACTACAACCTGTTGTACCTACAACCTGCTGTAACTACACCCTGTTTTAACGACTTGTTGTAACTACAACCTGCTGTAATTACAATCTACTGTAACTACACCCTGTTTTAACGACTTGTTGTAACTACAACCTGCTGTAACTACAACCTACTGTAACTACAACCTGCTGTAACTACACCCTGTTTTAACGACTTGTTTTAACTACAACCTGTTGTAACTACAACCTGCTGTAACTACACCCTGTTTTAACGACTTGTTGTAACTACAACCTGCTGTAACTACAATCTACTGTAACTACACCCTGTTTTAACGACTTGTTGTAACTACAACCTGCTGTAACTACAACCTACTGTAACTACAACCTGTTGTAACAACCTGTTGTAACTACTACCTGTTGCTACTACTACCTGTTGTAACAACCTGCTGTAACTACAACCTCTTGTAACAACCTGTTGTAACTACTACCTGTTGTAACAACCTGTTGTAACTACAACCTGCTGTAACTACAACCTGTTGTAACAACCTGTTGTAACTACTACCTGTTGTAACAACCTGTTGTAACAACCTGTTGTAACTACTACCTATTGTAACTACAACCTGTTGTAACACCCTGTTGTAACTACTACCTGTTGTAACAATTACCTGTTGTAACGACTTGTTGTAACTACTACCTGTTGTAACTACAACCTGTTGTAACTACAACCTGTTGTAACAACCTGTTGTAAGTACTACCTGTTGTAACAACCTGTTGTAACTACTACCTGTTGTAACGACTTGTTGTAACTACAACTTGTTGTAACAACCTGTTGTAACTACTACCTATTGTAACTACTACATGTTGTAACTACAACCTGTTGTAACTACTACCTGTTGTAACAACCTGTTGTAACAACCTGTTCAACCGGTTCACGAGTGTCCATATTTCCTTTATTTCCTTTTATGACATGCCTTTACAACGTGTGGATGGTTGTATCAGTGCTTGGTCTTCAGTTTTATCACAAAGCATCAGACAATGTTTTGTCCGTCTCAAAAAAGAAAAAGAAAATGGACAGGCAGAGAAGACAATAACCACATTCTCTCTGTTTTATGCTACTTTCACGTTTTTTCTTCTTTATTTAGATGGTGGGAAACTAGGATATCAACGTCCATTTAATTTCTATCAGCTCTTTCAAAGACAAACCACACAGCGTTAATGTCTCCTTTGTGTTGGTTCTGTATACACTTTGCTGGACATGAAAGGAATATTAAACACAGAAACCTTTGACTGTGAAACGCAGTGCTTTTTTCATTCATGTCCAGAAAACAACTCTGAATGTGAAATTATTTGGTTAAAATGAGAAACAGAAAATATGAGAGAAGTTTTCAGGCACTTAATTAAATATTCTTCCAGAGTCCTTGGCGTGGCTACACTGTGCTTTTTTAATTTGCGGTATGGGTACATGCATTGAAGTCTCCTCTTCTAAACCCATTACAAATACATGAGACATGAACTCATGGCCTCTGCTCTGCAGGACAAGACAGTGCAAAAGGCTGTACAGTAGCACAACATTAAAATACAACAATTTATTAAATGGATTTCAAATTCCTTCTCGCACACAACAACAATGTACCTATTTACATTTAGTTTGATAAATGTGTGTTGTGACTAGGCCTACTTGTCTATCAACCTGTTGTAACTACAACCTGTTGTACCTACAACCTGCTGTAACTACACCCTGTTTTAACGACTTGTTGTAACTACAACCTGCTGTAACTACAATCTACTGTAACTACACCCTGTTTTAACGACTTGTTGTAACTACAACCTGCTGTAACTACAACCTACTGTAACTACAACCTGCTGTAACTACACCCTGTTTTAACGACTTGTTTTAACTACAACCTGTTGTAACTACAACCTGCTGTAACTACACCCTGTTTTAACGACTTGTTGTAACTACAACCTGCTGTAACTACAATCTACTGTAACTACACCCTGTTTTAACGACTTGTTGTAACTACAACCTGCTGTAACTACAACCTACTGTAACTACAACCTGCTGTAACTACACCCTGTTTTAACGACTTGTTTTAACTACAACCTGTTGTAACTACAACCTGCTGTAACTACACCCTGTTTTAACGACTTGTTGTAACTACAACCTGCTGTAACTACAATCTACTGTAACTACACCCTGTTTTAACGACTTGTTGTAACTACAACCTGCTGTAACTACAACCTACTGTAACTACAACCTGCTGTAACTACACCCTGTTTTAACGACTTGTTTTAACTACAACCTGTTGTAACTACAACCTGCTGTAACTACACCCTGTTTTAACGACTTGTTGTAACTACAACCTGCTGTAACTACAATCTACTGTAACTACAACCTGTTGTAACTACAACCTACTGTAACTACACCCTGTTTTAACAACTTGTTGTAACTACAACCTGCTGTAACTACAACCTGCTGTAACTACAACCTGCTGTAACTACAACCTGTTGTAACAACCTGTTGCAACTACTACCTATTGTAACAACCTGTTGTAACTACTACCTGTTGTAATGACTTTTTGTAACTACAACCTGTTGTAACTACAACCTGTTGTAACAACCTGTTGTAACTACAACCTGTTGTAACAACCTGTTGTAACTACTACCTATTGTAACAACCTGTTGTAACTACTACCTGTTGTAACGACTTGTTGTAACTACAACCTGCTGTAACTACAACCTACTGTAACTACAACCTGCTGTAACTACACCCTGTTTTAACGACTTGTTTTAACTACAACCTGTTGTAACTACAACCTGCTGTAACTACACCCTGTTTTAACGACTTGTTGTAACTACAACCTGCTGTAACTACAATCTACTGTAACTACACCCTGTTTTAACGACTTGTTGTAACTACAACCTGCTGTAACTACAACCTACTGTAACTACAACCTGCTGTAACTACACCCTGTTTTAACGACTTGTTGTAACTACAACCTGCTGTAACTACAACCTACTGTAACTACAACCTGCTGTAACTACACCCTGTTTTAACGACTTGTTTTAACTACAACCTGTTGTAACTACAACCTGCTGTAACTACACCCTGTTTTAACGACTTGTTGTAACTACAACCTGCTGTAACTACAATCTACTGTAACTACACCCTGTTTTAATGACTTGTTGTAACTACAACCTGCTGTAACTACAACCTACTGTAACTACAACCTGCTGTAACTACACCCTGTTTTAACGACTTGTTTTAACTACAACCTGTTGTAACTACAACCTGCTGTAACTACACCCTGTTTTAACGACTTGTTGTAACTACAACCTGCTGTAACTACAATATACTGTAACTACAACCTGTTGTAACTACAACCTACTGTAACTACACCCTGTTTTAACGACTTGTTGTAACTACAACCTGCTGTAACTACAACCTGCTGTAACTACAACCTGCTGTAACTAAAACCTGTTGTAACAACCAGTTGCAACTACTACCTATTGTAACAACCTGTTGTAACTACTACCTGTTGTAATGACTTGTTGTAACTACAACCTGTTGTAACTACAACCTGTTGTAACAACCTGTTGTAACTACAACCTGTTGTAACAACCTGTTGTAACTACTACCTATTGTAACAACCTGTTGTAACTACTACCTGTTGTAACGACTTGTTGTAACTACAACCTGTTGTAACTACAACCTGCTGTAACTACAACCTGTTGTAACTACTACCTGTTGTAACGACTTGTTGTAACTACAACCTGCAGTAACTACAACCTGTTGTAACTACTACCTGTTGCTACTACTACCTGTTGTAACAATCTGTTGTAATTACAACCTGCTGTAACTACAACCTGTTGTAACAACCTGTTGTAACTACTACCTGTTGTAACAACCTGTTGTAACGACTTGTTGTAACTACTACCTGTTGTAACTACAACCTGTTGTAACAACCTGTTGTAACTACAACCTCTTGTAACAACCTGTTGTAACTACTACCTATTGTAACTACTACATGTTGTAAATACAACCTGTTGTAACTACTACCTGTTGTAACAACCTGTTGTAACAACCTGTTGTAACAACCTGTTGTAACTACTACTTATTGTAACTACTACCTGTTGTAACAACCTGTTGTAACAACCTGTTGTAACAACCTGTTGTAACTACTACCTATTGTAACTACTACCTGTTGCTACTACTACCTGTTTAACAATCTGTTTTAATTACAACCTGCTGTAACTACAACCTGTTGTAACAACCTGTTGTAACTACTACCTGTTGTAACAACCTGTTGTAACGACTTGTTGTAACTACTCCCTGTTGTAACTACAACCTGTTGTAACAACCTGTTGTAACTACAACCTCTTGTAACAACCTGTTGTAAGTACTACCTGTTGTAACAACCTGTTGTAACTACTACCTGTTGTAACGACTTGTTGTAACTACAACCTGTTGTAACAACCTGTTGTAACTACAACCTCTTGTAACTACTACATGTTGTAACTACAACCTGTTGTAACTACTACCTGTTGTAACAACCTGTTGTAACAACCTGTTGTAACTACTACCTATTGTAACTACTACCTGTTGTAACAACCTGTTGTAACTACAACCTGCTGTAACTACAACCTGTTGTAACAACCTGTTGTAACTACTACCTGTTGTAACGACTTGTTGTAACTACAACCTGTTGTAACTACAACCTGCTGTAACTACAACCTTCTGTAACTACTACCTGTTGTAACGACTTGTTGTAACTACAACCTGCTGTTACTACAACCTGTTGTAACTACTACCTGTTGTAACAATTACCTGTTGTAACGACTTGTTGTAACTACTACCTGTTGTAACAACCTGTTGTAACAACCTGTTTTAACAACCTGTTGTAACTAATACCTATTGTAACTACTACCTGTTGTAACAACCTGTTGTAACTACAACCTGCTGTAACTACAACCTGTTGTAACAACCTGTTGTAACTACTACCTGTTGTAACAACCTGTTGTAACAACCTGTTGTAACAACCTGTTGTAACTACTACCTATTGTAACTACAACCTGTTGTAACACCCTGTTGTAACTACTACCTGTTGTAACAATTACCTGTTGTAACGACTTGTTGTAACTACTACCTGTTGTAACTACAACCTGTTGTAACTACAACCTGTTGTAACAACCTGTTGTAAGTACTACCTGTTGTAACAACCTGTTGTAACTACTACCTGTTGTAACGACTTGTTGTAACTACAACTTGTTGTAACAACCTGTTGTAACTACTACCTATTGTAACTACTACATGTTGTAACTAAACCTGTTGTAACTACTACCTGTTGTAACAACCTGTTGTAACAACCTGTTGTAACAACCTGTTCAACCAGGTTGTAATTACAACCTGCTGTAACTACAACCTGTTGTAACAACCTGTTGTAACTACTACCTGTTGTAACAACCTGTTGTAACGACTTGTTGTAACTACTACCTGTTGTAACTACAACCTGTTGTAACAACCTGTTGTAACTACAACCTCTTGTAACAACCTGTTGTAAGTACTACCTGTTGTAACAACCTGTTGTAACGACTTGTTGTAACTACTCCCTGTTGTAAGTACTACCTGTTGTAACAACCTGTTGTAACTACAACCTCTTGTAACGACTTGTTGTAACTACAACCTGTTGTAATAACCTGTTGTAACTACTACCTATTGTAACTACTACCTGTTGCAACTACTACCTGTTGTATCAATCTGTTGTAATTACAACCTGCTGTAACTACAACCTGTTGTAACAACCTGTTGTAACTACTACCTGTTGTAACAACCTGTTGTAACGACTTGTTGTAACTACTCCCTGTTGTAACTACAACCTGTTGTAACAACCTGTTGTAACTACAACCTCTTGTAACAACCTGTTGTAAGTACTACCTGTTGTAACAACCTGTTGTAACTACTACCTGTTGTAACGACTTGTTGTAACTACAACCTGTTGTAACAACCTGTTGTAACTACTACCTATTGTAACTACTACATGTTGTAACTACAACCTGTTGTAACTACTACCTGTTGTAACAACCTGTTGTAACAACCTGTTGTAACTACTACCTATTGTAACTACTACCTGTTGTAACAACCTGTTGTAACTACAACCTGCTGTAACTACAACCTGTTGTAACAACCTGTTGTAACTACTACCTGTTGTAACGACTTGTTGTAACTACAACCTGTTGTAACTACAACCTGCTGTAACTACAACCTGTTGTAACTACTACCTGTTGTAACGACTTGTTGTAACTACAACCTGCTGTTACTACAACCTGTTGTAACTACTACCTGTTGTAACAATTACCTGTTGTAACGACTTGTTGTAACTACTACCTGTTGTAACAACCTGTTGTAACAACCCGTTTTAACAACCTGTTGTAACTACTACCTATTGTAACTACTACCTGTTGTAACAACCTGTTGTAACTACAACCTGCTGTAACTACAACCTGTTGTAACAACCTGTTGTAACTACTACCTGTTGTAACAACCTGTTGTAACAACCTGTTGTAACAACCTGTTGTAACTACTACCTGTTGTTACTACTACCTGTTGTAACAACCTGTTGTAACTACAACATGCTGTAACTACAACCTGTTGTAACAACCTATTGTAACTAAAACCTGTTGTAACACCCTGTTGTAACTACTACCTGTTGTAACAATTACCTGTTGTAACGACTTGTTGTAACTACTACCTGTTGTAACTACAACCTGTTGTAACTACAACCTGTTGTAACAACCTGTTGTAAGTACTACCTGTTGTAACAACCTGTTGTAACTACTACCTGTTGTAACGACTTGTTGTAACTACAACTTGTTGTAACAACCTGTTGTAACTACTACCTATTGTAACTACTACATGTTGTAACTACAACCTGTTGTAACTACTACCTGTTGTAACAACCTGTTGTAACAACCTGTTGTAACAACCTGTTCAACCAGGTTGTAATTACAACCTGCTGTAACTACAACCTGTTGTAACAACCTGTTGTAACTACTACCTGTTGTAACTACAACCTGTTGTAACAACCTGTTGTAACTACAACCTCTTGTAACAACCTGTTGTAAGTACTACCTGTTGTAACAACCTGTTGTAACTACTACCTGTTGTAACGACTTGTTGTAACTACAACCTGTTGTAACAACCTGTTGTAACTACTACCTATTGTAACTACTACATGTTGTAACTACAACCTGTTGTAACTACTACCTGTTGTAACAACCTGTTGTAACTACTACCTGTTGCTACTACTACCTGTTGTAACAACCTGTTGTAACTACTACCTGTTGTTACTACTACCTGTTGTAACAACCTGTTGTAACTACAACCTGCTGTAACTACAACCTGTTGTAACAACCTGTTGTAACTACTACCTATTGTAACAACCTGTTGTAACTACTACCTGTTGTAACGACTTGTTGTAACTACAACCTGTTGTAACTACAACCTGCTGTAACTACAACCTGTTGTAACTACTACCTGTTGTAACGACTTGTTGTAACTACAACCTGCAGTAACTACAACCTGTTGTAACTACTACCTGTTGTTACTACTACCTGTTGTAACAACCTGCTGTAACTACAACCTGTTGTAACAACCTGTTGTAACTACTACCTGTTGCTACTACTACCTGTTGTAACAACCTGTTGTAACTACTACCTGTTGTAACAACCTCAACCTGTTGTAACACCCTGTTGTAACTACTACCTGTTGTAACAATTACCTGTTGTAACGACTTGTTGTAACTACTACCTGTTGTAACTACAACCCGTTGTAACTACAACCTGTTGTAACAACCTGTTGTAAGTACTACCTGTTGTAACAACCTGTTGTAACTACTACCTGTTGTAACGACTTGTTGTAACTACAACTTGTTGTAACAACCTGTTGTAACTACTACCTATTGTAACTACTACATGTTGTAACTACAACCTGTTGTAACTACAACCTGTTGTAACAACCTGTTGTAACTACAACCTCTTGTAACAACCTGTTGTAAGTACTACCTGTTGTAACAACCTGTTGTAACGACTTGTTGTAACTACTCCCTGTTGTAACTACAACCTGTTGTAACAACCTGTTGTAACTACAACCTCTTGTAACAACCTGTTGTAAGTACTACCTGTTGTAACAACCTGTTGTAACTACTACCTGTTGTAACGACTTGTTGTAACTACAACCTGTTGTAACAACCTGTTGTAACTACTACCTATTGTAACTACTACCTGTTGCTACTACTACCTGTTGTATCAATCTGTTGTAATTACAACCTGCTGTAACTACAACCTGTTGTAACAACCTGTTGTAACTACTACCTGTTGTAACAACCTGTTGTAACGACTTGTTGTAACTACTCCCTGTTGTAACTACAACCTGTTGTAACAACCTGTTGTAACTACAACCTCTTGTAACAACCTGTTGTAAGTACTACCTGTTGTAACAACCTGTTGTAACTACTACCTGTTGTAACGACTTATTGTAACTACAACCTGTTGTAACAACCTGTTGTAACTACTACCTATTGTAACTACTACATGTTGTAACTACAACCTGTTGTAACTACTACCTGTTGTAACAACCTGTTGTAACAACCTGTTGTAACTACTACCTATTGTAACTACTACCTGTTGTAACAACCTGTTGTAACTACAACCTGCTGTAACTACAACCTGTTGTAACAACCTGTTGTAACTACTACCTGTTGTAACGACTTGTTGTAACTACAACCTGTTGTAACTACAACCTGCTGTAACTACAACCTGTTGTAACTACTACCTGTTGTAACGACTTGTTGTAACTACAACCTGCTGTTACTACAACCTGTTGTAACTACTACCTGTTGTAACAATTACCTGTTGTAACGACTTGTTGTAACTACTACCTGTTGTAACAACCTGTTGTAACAACCTGTTTTAACAACCTGTTGTAACTACTACCTATTGTAACTACTACCTGTTGTAACAACCTGTTGTAACTACAACCTGCTGTAACTACAACCTGTTGTAACAACCTGTTGTAACTACTACCTGTTGTAACAACCTGTTGTAACAACCTGTTGTAACAACCTGTTGTAACAACCTGTTGTAACTACTACCTATTGTAACTAAAACCTGTTGTAACACCCTGTTGTAACTACTACCTGTTGTAACAATTACCTGTTGTAACGACTTGTTGTAACTACTACCTGTTGTAACTACAACCTGTTGTAACTACAACCTGTTGTAACAACCTGTTGTAAGTACTACCTGTTGTAACAACCTGTTGTAACTACTACCTGTTGTAACGACTTGTTGTAACTACAACTTGTTGTAACAACCTGTTGTAACTACTACCTATTGTAACTACTACATGTTGTAACTACAACCTGTTGTAACTACTACCTGTTGTAACAACCTGTTGTAACAACCTGTTGTAACAACCTGTTCAACCAGGTTGTAATTACAACCTGCTGTAACTACAACCTGTTGTAACAACCTGTTGTAACTACTACCTGTTGTAACAACCTGTTGTAACGACTTGTTGTAACTACTACCTGTTGTAACTACAACCTGTTGTAACAACCTGCTGTAACTACAACCTCTTGTAACAACCTGTTGTAAGTACTACCTGTTGTAACAACCTGTTGTAACTACTACCTGTTGTAACGACTTGTTGTAACTACAACCTGTTGTAACAACCTGTTGTAACTACTACCTATTGTAACTACTACATGTTGTAACTACAACCTGTTGTAACTACTACCTGTTGTAACAACCTGTTGTAACTACTACCTGTTGCTACTACTACCTGTTGTAACAACCTGTTGTAACTACTACCTGTTGTTACTACTACCTGTTGTAACAACCTGTTGTAACTACAACCTGCTGTAACTACAACCTGTTGTAACAACCTGTTGTAACTACTACCTATTGTAAAAACCTGTTGTAACTACTACCTGTTGTAACGACTTGTTGTAACTACAACCTGTTGTAACTACAACCTGCTGTAACTACAACCTGTTGTAACTACTACCTGTTGTAACGACTTGTTGTAACTACAACCTGCAGTAACTACAACCTGTTGTAACTACTACCTGTTGTTACTACTACCTGTTGTAACAACCTGCTGTAACTACAACCTGTTGTAACAACCTGTTGTAACTACTACCTGTTGCTACTACTACCTGTTGTAACAACCTGTTGTAACTACTACCTGTTGTAACAACCTCAACCTGTTGTAACACCCTGTTGTAACTACTACCTGTTGTAACAATTACCTGTTGTAACGACTTGTTGTAACTACTACCTGTTGTAACTACAACCTGTTGTAACTACAACTTGTTGTAACAACCTGTTGTAAGTACTACCTGTTGTAACAACCTGTTGTAACTACTACCTGTTGTAACGACTTGTTGTAACTACAACTTGTTGTAACAACCTGTTGTAACTACTACCTATTGTAACTACTACATGTTGTAACTACAACCTGTTGTAACTACTACCTGTTGTAACAACCTGTTGTAACAACCTGTTCAACCGGTTCACGAGTGTCCATATTTCCTTTATTTCCTTTTATGACATGCCTTTACAACGTGTGGATGGTTGTATCAGTGCTTGGTCTTCAGTTTTATCACAAAGCATCAGACAATGTTTTGTCCGTCTCAAAAAAGAAAAAGAAAATGGACAGGCAGAGAAGACAATAACCACATTCTCTCTGTTTTATGCTACTTTCACGTTTTTTCTTCTTTATTTAGATGGTGGGAAACTAGGATATCAACGTCCATTTCATTTCCATCAGCTCTTTCAAAGACAAACCACACAGCGTTAATGTCTCCTTTGTGTTGGTTCTGTATACACTTTGCTGGACATGAAAGGAATATTAAACACAGAAACCTTTGACTGTGAAACGCAGTGCTTTTTTTCATTCATGTCCAGAAAACAACTCTGAATGTGAAAGTTTTCAGGCACTTAATTAAATATTCTTCCAGAGTCCTTGGCGTGGCTACACTGTGCTTTTTTAATTTGCGGTATGGGTACATGCATTGAAGTCTCCTCTCCTAAACCCATTACAAATACATGAGACATGAACTCATGGCCTCTGCTCTGCAGGACAAGACAGTGCAAAAGGCTGTACAGTAGCACAACATTAAAATACAACAATTTATTAAATGGATTTCAAATTCCTTCTCGCACACAACAACAATGTACCTATTTACATTTAGTTTGATAAATGTGTGTTGTGACTAGGCCTACTTGTCTATCAACCTGTTGTAACTACAACCTGTTGTACCTACAACCTGCTGTAACTACACCCTGTTTTAAAGACTTGTTGTAACTACAACCTGCTGTAACTACAACCTACTGTAACTACAACCTGTTGTAACTACTACCTGTTGTAACTACTACCTATTGTTACTACTACCTGTTGTACCTACAACCTGCTGTAACTACACCCTGTTTTAACGAATTGTTGTAACTACAACCTGCTGTAACTACAACCTACTGTAACTACAACCTGCTGTAACTACACCCTGTTTTAACGACTTGTTTTAACTACAACCTGTTGTAACTACAACCTGCTGTAACTACACCCTGTTTTAACGACTTGTTGTAACTACAACCTGCTGTAACTACAATCTACTGTAACTACACCCTGTTTTAACGACTTGTTGTAACTACAACCTGCTGTAACTACAACCTGTTGTAACTACAACCTGCTGTAACTACACCCTGTTTTAACGACTTGTTGTAACTACAACCTGCTGTAACTACAATCTACTGTAACTACAACCTGTTGTAACTACAACCTACTGTAACTACACCCTGTTTTAACGACTTGTTGTAACTACAACCTGCTGTAACTACAACCTGCTGTAACTACAACCTGTTGTAACTACTACCTGTTGTTACTACTACCTGTTGTAACAACCTGTTGCAACTACTACCTATTGTAACAACCTGTTGTAACTACTACCTGTTGTAATGACTTGTTGTAACTACAACCTGTTGTAACTACAACCTGTTGTAACAACCTGTTGTAACTACAACCTGTTGTAACAACCTGTTGTAACTACTACCTGTTGTAATGACTTGTTGTAACTACAACCTGTTGTAACTACAACCTGTTGTAACAACCTGCTGTAACTACAACCTGTTGTAACAACCTGTTGTAACTACTACCTGTTGCTACTACTACCTGTTGTAACAACCTGCTGTAACTACAACCTCTTGTAACAACCTGTTGTAACTACTACCTGTTGTAACAACCTGTTGTAACTACTACCTGTTGTTACTACTACCTGTTGTAACAACCTGTTGTAACAACCTGTTGTAACTACTACCTGTTGCTACTACTACCTGTTGTAACAACCTGTTGTAACTACTACCTGTTGTTACTACTACCTGTTGTAACAACCTGTTGTAACTACAACCTGCTGTAACTACAACCTGTTGTAACAACCTGTTGTAACTACTACCTATTGTAACAACCTGTTGTAACTACTACCTGTTGTAACGACTTGTTGTAACTACAACCTGTTGTAACTACAACCTGCTGTAACTACAACCTGTTGTAACTACTACCTGTTGTAACGACTTGTTGTAACTACAACCTGCAGTAACTACAACCTGTTGTAACTACTACCTGTTGTTACTACTACCTGTTGTAACAACCTGCTGTAACTACAACCTGTTGTAACAACCTGTTGTAACTACTACCTGTTGCTACTACTACCTGTTGTAACAACCTGTTGTAACTACTACCTGTTGTAACAACCTCAACCTGTTGTAACACCCTGTTGTAACTACTACCTGTTGTAACAATTACCTGTTGTAACGACTTGTTGTAACTACTACCTGTTGTAACTACTACCTGTTGTAACTACAACCTGTTGTAACAACCTGTTGTAAGTACTACCTGTTGTAACAACCTGTTGTAACTACTACCTGTTGTAACGACTTGTTGTAACTACAACTTGTTGTAACAACCTGTTGTAACTACTACCTATTGTAACTACTACATGTTGTAACTACAACCTGTTGTAACTACTACCTGTTGTAACAACCTGTTGTAACAACCTGTTCAACCGGTTCACGAGTGTCCATATTTCCTTTATTTCCTTTTATGACATGCCTTTACAACGTGTGGATGGTTGTATCAGTGCTTGGTCTTCAGTTTTATCACAAAGCATCAGACAATGTTTTGTCCGTCTCAAAAAAGAAAAAGAAAATGGACAGGCAGAGAAGACAATAACCACATTCTCTCTGTTTTATGCTACTTTCACGTTTTTTCTTCTTTATTTAGATGGTGGGAAACTAGGATATCAACGTCCATTTCATTTCCATCAGCTCTTTCAAAGACAAACCACACAGCGTTAATGTCTCCTTTGTGTTGGTTCTGTATACACTTTGCTGGACATGAAAGGAATATTAAACACAGAAACCTTTGACTGTGAAACGCAGTGCTTTTTTCATTCATGTCCAGAAAACAACTCTGAATGTGAAAGTTTTCAGGCACTTAATTAAATATTCTTCCAGAGTCCTTGGCGTGGCTACACTGTGCTTTTTTAATTTGAGGTATGGGTACATGCATTGAAGTCTCCTCTCCTAAACCCATTACAAATACATGAGACATGAACTCATGGCCTCTGCTCTGCAGGACAAGACAGTGCAAAAGGCTGTACAGTAGCACAACATTAAAATACAACAATTTATTAAATGGATTTCAAATTCCTTCTCGCACACAACAACAATGTACCTATTTACATTTAGTTTGATAAATGTGTGTTGTGACTAGGCCTACTTGTCTATCAACCTGTTGTAACTACAACCTGTTGTACCTACAACCTGCTGTAACTACACCCTGTTTTAACGACTTGTTGTAACTACAACCTGCTGTAACTACAACCTACCGTAACTACAACCTGTTGTAACTACTACCTGTTGTAACTACTACCTATTGTTACTACTACCTGTTGTACCTACAACCTGCTGTAACTACACCCTGTTTTAACGACTTGTTGTAACTACAACCTGCTGTAACTACAACCTACTGTAACTACAACCTGCTGTAACTACACCCTGTTTTAACAACTTGTTTTAACTACAACCTGTTGTAACTACAACCTGCTGTAACTACACCCTGTTTTAACGACTTGTTGTAACTACAACCTGCTGTAACTACAATCTACTGTAACTACACCCTGTTTTAACGACTTGTTGTAACTACAACCTGCTGTAACTACAACCTGTTGTAACTACAACCTGCTGTAACTACACCCTGTTTTAACGACTTGTTGTAACTACAACCTGCTGTAACTACAATCTACTGTAACTACAACCTGTTGTAACTACAACCTACTGTAACTACACCCTGTTTTAACGACTTGTTGTAACTACAACCTGCTGTAACTACAACCTGCTGTAACTACAACCTGTTGTAACTACTACCTGTTGTTACTACTACCTGTTGTAACAACCTGTTGCAACTACTACCTATTGTAACAACCTGTTGTAACTACTACCTGTTGTAATGACTTGTTGTAACTACAACCTGTTGTAACTACAACCTGTTGTAACAACCTGTTGTAACTACAACCTGTTGTAACAACCTGTTGTAACTACTACCTGTTGTAATGACTTGTTGTAACTACAACCTGTTGTAACTACAACCTGTTGTAACAACCTGCTGTAACTACAACCTGTTGTAACAACCTGTTGTAACTACTACCTGTTGTTACTACTACCTGTTGTAACAACCTGCTGTAACTACAACCTGTTGTAACAACCTGTTGTAACTACTACCTGTTGCTACTACTACCTGTTGTAACAACCTGTTGTAACTACTACCTGTTGTAACAACCTCAACCTGTTGTAACACCCTGTTGTAACTACTACCTGTTGTAACAATTACCTGTTGTAACGACTTGTTGTAACTACTACCTGTTGTAACTACTACCTATTGTTACTACTACCTGTTGTACCTACAACCTGCTGTAACTACACCCTGTTTTAACGACTTGTTGTAACTACAACCTGCTGTAACTACAACCTACTGTAACTACAACCTGCTGTAACTACACCCTGTTTTAACGACTTGTTTTAACTACAACCTGTTGTAACTACAACCTGCTGTAACTACACCCTGTTTTAACGACTTGTTGTAACTACAACCTGCTGTAACTACAATCTACTGTAACTACACCCTGTTTTAACGACTTGTTGTAACTACAACCTGCTGTAACTACAACCTGTTGTAACTACAACCTGCTGTAACTACACCCTGTTTTAACGACTTGTTGTAACTACAACCTGCTGTAACTACAATCTACTGTAACTACAACCTGTTGTAACTACAACCTACTGTAACTACACCCTGTTTTAACGACTTGTTGTAACTACAACCTGCTGTAACTACAACCTGCTGTAACTACAACCTGTTGTAACTACAACCTGTTGTAACTACAACCTGTTGTAACAACCTGTTGTAACTACAACCTGTTGTAACAACCTGTTGTAACTACTACCTGTTGTAATGACTTGTTGTAACTACAACCTGTTGTAACTACAACCTGTTGTAACAACCTGCTGTAACTACAACCTGTTGTAACAACCTGTTGTAACTACTACCTGTTGTTACTACTACCTGTTGTAACAACCTGCTGTAACTACAACCTGTTGTAACAACCTGTTGTAACTACTACCTGTTGCTACTACTACCTGTTGTAACAACCTGTTGTAACTACTACCTGTTGTAACAACCTCAACCTGTTGTAACACCCTGTTGTAACTACTACCTGTTGTAACAATTACCTGTTGTAACGACTTGTTGTAACTACTACCTGTTGTAACTACAACCTGTTGTAACTACAACCTGTTGTAACAACCTGTTGTAAGTACTACCTGTTGTAACAACCTGTTGTAACTACTACCTGTTGTAACGACTTGTTGTAACTACAACTTGTTGTAACAACCTGTTGTAACTACTACCTATTGTAACTACTACATGTTGTAACTACAACCTGTTGTAACTACTACCTGTTGTAACAACCTGTTGTAACAACCTGTTCAACCGGTTCACGAGTGTCCATATTTCCTTTATTTCCTTTTATGACATGCCTTTACAACGTGTGGATGGTTGTATCAGTGCTTGGTCTTCAGTTTTATCACAAAGCATCAGACAATGTTTTGTCCGTCTCAAAAAAGAAAAAGAAAATGGACAGGCAGAGAAGACAATAACCACATTCTCTCTGTTTTATGCTACTTTCACGTTTTTTCTTCTTTATTTAGATGGTGGGAAACTAGGATATCAACGTCCATTTCATTTCCATCAGCTCTTTCAAAGACAAACCACACAGCGTTAATGTCTCCTTTGTGTTGGTTCTGTATACACTTTGCTGGACATGAAAGGAATATTAAACACAGAAACCTTTGACTGTGAAACGCAGTGCTTTTTTCATTCATGTCCAGAAAACAACTCTGAATGTGAAATTATTTGGTTAAAATGAGAAACAGAAAATATGAGAGAAGTTTTCAGGCACTTAATTAAATATTCTTCCAGAGTCCTTGGCGTGGCTACACTGTGCTTTTTTAATTTGCGGTATGGGTACATGCATTGAAGTCTCCTCTCCTAAACCCATTACAAATACATGAGACATGAACTCATGGCCTCTGCTCTGCAGGACAAGACAGTGCAAAAGGCTGTACAGTAGCACAACATTAAAATACAACAATTTATTAAATGGATTTCAAATTCCTTCTCGCACACAACAACAATGTACCTATTTACATTTAGTTTGATAAATGTGTGTTGTGACTAGGCCTACTTGTCTATCAACCTGTTGTAACTACAACCTGTTGTACCTACAACCTGCTGTGACTACACCCTGTTTTAACGACTTGTTGTAACTACAACCTGCTGTAACTACAACCTACTGTAACTACAACCTGTTGTAACTACTACCTGTTGTAACTACTACCTATTGTTACTACTACCTGTTGTACCTACAACCTGCTGTAACTACACCCTGTTTTAACGACTTGTTGTAACTACAACCTGCTGTAACTACAATCTACTGTAACTACACCCTGTTTTAACGACTTGTTGTAACTACAACCTGCTGTAACTACAACCTACTGTAACTACAACCTGCTGTAACTACACCCTGTTTTAATGACTTGTTTTAACTACAACCTGTTGTAACTACAACCTGCTGTAACTACACCCTGTTTTAACGACTTGTTGTAACTACAACCTGCTGTAACTACAATCTACTGTAACTACACCCTGTTTTAACGACTTGTTGTAACTACAACCTGCTGTAACTACAACCTGTTGTAACTACAACCTGCTGTAACTACACCCTGTTTTAACGACTTGTTGTAACTACAACCTGCTGTAACTACAATCTACTGTAACTACAACCTGTTGTAACTACAACCTACTGTAACTACACCCTGTTTTAACGACTTGTTGTAACTACAACCTGCTGTAACTACAACCTGCTGTAACTACAACCTGTTGTAACTACTACCTGTTGTAATGACTTGTTGTAACTACAACCTGTTGTAACTACAACCTACTGTAACTACACCCTGTTTTAACGACTTGTTGTAACTACAACCTGCTGTAACTACAACCTGCTGTAACTACAACCTGTTGTAACTACTACCTGTTGTAACAACCTGTTGCAACTACTACCTATTGTAACAACCTGTTGTAACTACTACCTGTTGTAATGACTTGTTGTAACTACAACCTGTTGTAACTACAACCTGTTGTAACAACCTGTTGTAACTACAACCTGTTGTAACAACCTGTTATAACTACTACCTGTTGTAATGACTTGTTGTAACTACAACCTGTTGTAACTACAACCTGTTGTAACAACCTGCTGTAACTACAACCTGTTGTAACAACCTGTTGTAACTACTACCTGTTGCTACTACTACCTGTTGTAACAACCTGCTGTAACTACAACCTCTTGTAACAACCTGTTGTAACTACTACCTGTTGTAACAACCTGTTGTAACTACTACCTGTTGTTACTACTACCTGTTGTAACAACCTGTTGTAACTACTACCTGTTGCTACTACTACCTGTTGTAACAACCTGTTGTAACTACTACCTGTTGTTACTACTACCTGTTGTAACAACCTGTTGTAACTACAACCTGCTGTAACTACAACCTGTTGTAACAACCTGTTGTAACTACTACCTATTGTAACAACCTGTTGTAACTACTACCTGTTGTAACGACTTGTTGTAACTACAACCTGTTGTAACTACAACCTGCTGTAACTACAACCTGTTGTAACTACTACCTGTTGTAACGACTTGTTGTAACTACAACCTGCAGTAACTACAACCTGTTGTAACTACTACCTGTTGTAACAATCTGTTGTAATTACAACCTGCTGTAACTACAACCTGTTGTAACAACCTGTTGTAACTACTACCTGTTGTAACAACCTGTTGTAACGACTTGTTGTAACTACTACCTGTTGTAACTACAACCTGTTGTAACAACCTGTTGTAACTACAACCTCTTGTAACAACCTGTTGTAAGTACTACCTGTTGTAACAACCTGTTGTAACTACTACCTGTTGAAACGACTTGTTGTAACTACAACCTGTTGTAACAACCAGTTGTAACTACTACCTATTGTAACTACTACATGTTGTAACTACAACCTGCTGTAACTACTACCTGTTGTAACAACCTGTTGTAACAACCTGTTGTAACTACTACCTATTGTAACTACTACCTGTTGTAACAACCTGTTGTAACTACAACCTGCTGTAACTACAACCTGTTGTAACAACCTGTTGTAACTACTACCTGTTGTAACGACTTGTTGTAACTACAACCTGTTGTAACTACAACCTGCTGTAACTACAACCTGTTGTAACTACTACCTGTTGTAACGACTTGTTGTAACTACAACCTGCTGTTACTACAACCTGTTGTAACTACTACCTGTTGTAACAATTACCTGTTGTAACGACTTGTTGTAACTACTACCTGTTGTAACAACCTGTTGTAACAACCTGTTGTAACTACTACCTATTGTAACTACTACCTGTTGTAACAACCTGTTGTAACTACAACCTGCTGTAACTACAACCTGTTGTAACAACCTGTTGTAACTACTACCTGTTGTAACAACCTGTTGTAACAACCTGTTGTAACAAACTGTTGTAACTACTACCTATTGTAACTACAACCTGTTGTAACACCCTGTTGTAACTACTACCTGTTGTAACAATTACCTGTTGTAACGACTTGTTGTAACTACAACCTGTTGTAACTACAACCTGTTGTAACAACCTGTTGTAAGTACTACCTGTTGTAACAACCTGTTGTAACTACTACCTGTTGTAACGACTTGTTGTAACTACAACTTGTTGTAACAACCTGTTGTAACTACAACCTGTTGTAACTACTACCTGTTGTAACAACCTGTTGTAACAACCTGTTCAACCGGTTCACGAGTGTCCATATTTCCTTTATTTCCTTTTATGACATGCCTTTACAACGTGTGGATGGTTGTATCAGTGCTTGGTCTTCAGTTTTATCACAAAGCATCAGACAATGTTTTGTCCGTCTCAAAAAAGAAAAAGAAAATGGACAGGCAGAGAAGACAATAACCACATTCTCTCTGTTTTATGCTACTTTCACGTTTTTTCTTCTTTATTTAGATGGTGGGAAACTAGGATATCAACGTCCATTTCATTTCCATCAGCTCTTTCAAAGACAAACCACACAGCGTTAATGTCTCCTTTGTGTTGGTTCTGTATACACTTTGCTGGACATGAAAGGAATATTAAACACAGAAACCTTTGACTGTGAAACGCAGTGCTTTTTTCATTCATGTCCAGAAAACAACTCTGAATGTGAAAGTTTTCAGGCACTTAATTAAATATTCTTCCAGAGTCCTTGGCGTGGCTACACTGTGCTTTTTTAATTTGAGGTATGGGTACATGCATTGAAGTCTCCTCTCCTAAACCCATTACAAATACATGAGACATGAACTCATGGCCTCTGCTCTGCAGGACAAGACAGTGCAAAAGGCTGTACAGTAGCACAACATTAAAATACAACAATTTATTAAATGGATTTCAAATTCCTTCTCGCACACAACAACAATGTACCTATTTACATTTAGTTTGATAAATGTGTGTTGTGACTAGGCCTACTTGTCTATCAACCTGTTGTAACTACAACCTGTTGTACCTACAACCTGCTGTAACTACACCCTGTTTTAACGACTTGTTGTAACTACAACCTGCTGTAACTACAACCTACTGTAACTACAACCTGTTGTAACTACTACCTGTTGTAACTACTACCTATTGTTACTACTACCTGTTGTACCTACAACCTGCTGTAACTACACCCTGTTTTAACGACTTGTTGTAACTACAACCTGCTGTAACTACAACCTACTGTAACTACAACCTGCTGTAACTACACCCTGTTTTAACAACTTGTTTTAACTACAACCTGTTGTAACTACAACCTGCTGTAACTACACCCTGTTTTAACGACTTGTTGTAACTACAACCTGCTGTAACTACAATCTACTGTAACTACACCCTGTTTTAACGACTTGTTGTAACTACAACCTGCTGTAACTACAACCTGTTGTAACTACAACCTGCTGTAACTACACCCTGTTTTAACGACTTGTTGTAACTACAACCTGCTGTAACTACAATCTACTGTAACTACTACCTGTTGTAACAATCTGTTGTAATTACAACCTGCTGTAACTACAACCTGTTGTAACAACCTGTTGTAACTACTACCTGTTGTAACAACCTGTTGTAACGACTTGTTGTAACTACTACCTGTTGTAACTACAACCTGTTGTAACAACCTGTTGTAACTACAACCTCTTGTAACAACCTGTTGTAAGTACTACCTGTTGTAACAACCTGTTGTAACTACTACCTGTTGAAACGACTTGTTGTAACTACAACCTGTTGTAACAACCAGTTGTAACTACTACCTATTGTAACTACTACATGTTGTAACTACAACCTGCTGTAACTACTACCTGTTGTAACAACCTGTTGTAACAACCTGTTGTAACTACTACCTATTGTAACTACTACCTGTTGTAACAACCTGTTGTAACTACAACCTGCTGTAACTACAACCTGTTGTAACAACCTGTTGTAACTACTACCTGTTGTAACGACTTGTTGTAACTACAACCTGTTGTAACTACAACCTGCTGTAACTACAACCTGTTGTAACTACTACCTGTTGTAACGACTTGTTGTAACTACAACCTGCTGTTACTACAACCTGTTGTAACTACTACCTGTTGTAACAATTACCTGTTGTAACGACTTGTTGTAACTACTACCTGTTGTAACAACCTGTTGTAACAACCTGTTGTAACAACCTGTTGTAACTACTACCTATTGTAACTACTACCTGTTGTAACAACCTGTTGTAACTACAACCTGCTGTAACTACAACCTGTTGTAACAACCTGTTGTAACTACTACCTGTTGTAACAACCTGTTGTAACAACCTGTTGTAACAAACTGTTGTAACTACTACCTATTGTAACTACAACCTGTTGTAACACCCTGTTGTAACTACTACCTGTTGTAACAATTACCTGTTGTAACGACTTGTTGTAACTACAACCTGTTGTAACTACAACCTGTTGTAACAACCTGTTGTAAGTACTACCTGTTGTAACAACCTGTTGTAACTACTACCTGTTGTAACGACTTGTTGTAACTACAACTTGTTGTAACAACCTGTTGTAACTACAACCTGTTGTAACTACTACCTGTTGTAACAACCTGTTGTAACAACCTGTTCAACCGGTTCACGAGTGTCCATATTTCCTTTATTTCCTTTTATGACATGCCTTTACAACGTGTGGATGGTTGTATCAGTGCTTGGTCTTCAGTTTTATCACAAAGCATCAGACAATGTTTTGTCCGTCTCAAAAAAGAAAAAGAAAATGGACAGGCAGAGAAGACAATAACCACATTCTCTCTGTTTTATGCTACTTTCACGTTTTTTCTTCTTTATTTAGATGGTGGGAAACTAGGATATCAACGTCCATTTCATTTCCATCAGCTCTTTCAAAGACAAACCACACAGCGTTAATGTCTCCTTTGTGTTGGTTCTGTATACACTTTGCTGGACATGAAAGGAATATTAAACACAGAAACCTTTGACTGTGAAACGCAGTGCTTTTTTCATTCATGTCCAGAAAACAACTCTGAATGTGAAAGTTTTCAGGCACTTAATTAAATATTCTTCCAGAGTCCTTGGCGTGGCTACACTGTGCTTTTTTAATTTGCGGTATGGGTACATGCATTGAAGTCTCCTCTCCTAAACCCATTACAAATACATGAGACATGAACTCATGGCCTCTGCTCTGCAGGACAAGACAGTGCAAAAGGCTGTACAGTAGCACAACATTAAAATACAGCAATTTATTAAATGGATTTCAAATTCCTTCTCGCACACAACAACAATGTACCTATTTACATTTAGTTTGATAAATGTGTGTTGTGACTAGGCCTACTTGTCTATCAACCTGTTATAACTACAACCTGTTGTACCTACAACCTGCAGTAACTACACCCTGTTTTAACGACTTGTTGTAACTACAACCTGCTGTAACTACAACCTACTGTAACTACAACCTGTTGTAACTACTACCTATTGTTACTACTACCTGTTGTACCTACAACCTGCTGTAACTACACCCTGTTTTAACGACTTGTTGTAACTACAACCTGCTGTAACTACAATCTACTGTAACTACACCCTGTTTTAACGACTTGTTGTAACTACAACCTGCTGTAACTACAACCTACTGTAACTACAACCTGCTGTAACTACACCCTGTTTTAACGACTTGTTTTAACTACAACCTGTTGTAACTACAACCTGCTGTAACTACACCCTGTTTTAACGACTTGTTGTAACTACAACCTGCTGTAACTACAATCTACAGTAACTACACCCTGTTTTAACGACTTGTTGTAACTACAACCTGCTGTAACTACAACCTACTGTAACTACAACCTGCTGTAACTACACCCTGTTTTAACGACTTGTTTTAACTACAACCTGTTGTAACTACAACCTGCTGTAACTACACCCTGTTTTAATGACTTGTTGTAACTACAACCTGCTGTAACTACAATCTACTGTAACTACAACCTGTTGTAACTACAACCTACTGTAACTACACCCTGTTTTAACGACTTGTTGTAACTACAACCTGCTGTAACTACAACCTGCTGTAACTACAACCTGTTGTAACTACTACCTGTTGTTACTACTACCTGTTGTAACAACCTGTTGCAACTACTACCTATTGTAACAACCTGTTGTAACTACTACCTGTTGTAATGACTTGTTGTAACTACAACCTGTTGTAACTACAACCTGTTGTAACAACCTGTTGTAACTACAACCTGTTGTAACAACCTGTTATAACTACTACCTGTTGTAATGACTTGTTGTAACTACAACCTGTTGTAACTACAACCTGTTGTAACAACCTGCTGTAACTACAACCTGTTGTAAAAACCTGTTGTAACTACTACCTGTTGCTACTACTACCTGTTGTAACAACCTGCTGTAACTACAACCTCTTGTAACAACCTGTTGTAACTACTACCTGTTGTAACAACCTGTTGTAACTACTACCTGTTGTTACTACTACCTGTTGTAACAACCTGTTGTAACTACTACCTGTTGCTACTACTACCTGTTGTAACAACCTGTTGTAACTACTACCTGTTGTTACTACTACCTGTTGTAACAACCTGTTGTAACTACAACCTGCTGTAACTACAACCTGTTGTAACAACCTGTTGTAACTACTACCTATTGTAACAACCTGTTGTAACTACTACCTGTTGTAACGACTTGTTGTAACTACAACCTGTTGTAACTACAACCTGCTGTAACTACAACCTGTTGTAACTACTACCTGTTGTAACGACTTGTTGTAACTACAACCTGCAGTAACTACAACCTGTTGTAACTACTACCTGTTGCTACTACTACCTGTTGTAACAATCTGTTGTAATTACAACCTGCTGTAACTACAACCTGTTGTAACAACCTGTTGTAACTACTACCTGTTGTAACAACCTGTTGTAACGACTTGTTGTAACTACTACCTGTTGTAACTACAACCTGTTGTAACAACCTGTTGTAACTACAACCTCTTGTAACAACCTGTTGTAAGTACTACCTGTTGTAACAACCTGTTGTAACTACTACCTGTTGAAACGACTTGTTGTAACTACAACCTGTTGTAACAACCAGTTGTAACTACTACCTATTGTAACTACTACATGTTGTAACTACAACCTGTTGTAACTACTACCTGTTGTAACAACCTGTTGTAACAACCTGTTGTAACTACTACCTATTGTAACTACTACCTGTTGTAACAACCTGTTGTAACTACAACCTGTTGTAACAACCTGTTGTAACTACTACCTGTTGTAACGACTTGTTGTAACTACAACCTGTTGTAACTACAACCTGCTGTAACTACAACCTGTTGTAACTACTACCTGTTGTAACAACTTGTTGTAACTACAACCTGCTGTTACTACAACCTGTTGTAACTACTACCTGTTGTAACAATTACCTGTTGTAACGACTTGTTGTAACTACTACCTGTTGTAACAACCTGTTGTAACAACCTGTTGTAACAACCTGTTGTAACTACTACCTATTGTAACTACTACCTGTTGTAACAACCTGTTGTAACTACAACCTGCTGTAACTACAACCTGTTGTAACAACCTGTTGTAACTACTACCTGTTGTAACAACCTGTTGTAACAACCTGTTGTAACAAACTGTTGTAACTACTACCTATTGTAACTACAACCTGTTGTAACACCCTGTTTTAACTACTACCTGTTGTAACAATTACCTGTTGTAACGACTTGTTGTAACTACTACCTGTTGTAACTACAACCTGTTGTAACTACAACCTGTTGTAACAACCTGTTGTAAGTACTACCTGTTGTAACAACCTGTTGTAACTACTACCTGTTGTAACGACTTGTTGTAACTACAACTTGTTGTAACAACCTGTTGTAACTACAACCTGTTGTAACTACTACCTGTTGTAACAACCTGTTGTAACAACCTGTTCAACCGGTTCACGAGTGTCCATATTTCCTTTATTTCCTTTTATGACATGCCTTTACAACGTGTGGATGGTTGTATCAGTGCTTGGTCTTCAGTTTTATCACAAAGCATCAGACAATGTTTTGTCCGTCTCAAAAAAGAAAAAGAAAATGGACAGGCAGAGAAGACAATAACCACATTCTCTCTGTTTTATGCTACTTTCACGTTTTTTCTTCTTTATTTAGATGGTGGGAAACTAGGATATCAACGTCCATTTCATTTCCATCAGCTCTTTCAAAGACAAACCACACAGCGTTAATGTCTCCTTTGTGTTGGTTCTGTATACACTTTGCTGGACATGAAAGGAATATTAAACACAGAAACCTTTGACTGTGAAACGCAGTGCTTTTTTCATTCATGTCCAGAAAACAACTCTGAATGTGAAAGTTTTCAGGCACTTAATTAAATATTCTTCCAGAGTCCTTGGCGTGGCTACACTGTGCTTTTTTAATTTGAGGTATGGGTACATGCATTGAAGTCTCCTCTCCTAAACCCATTACAAATACATGAGACATGAACTCATGGCCTCTGCTCTGCAGGACAAGACAGTGCAAAAGGCTGTACAGTAGCACAACATTAAAATACAACAATTTATTAAATGGATTTCAAATTCCTTCTCGCACACAACAACAATGTACCTATTTACATTTAGTTTGATAAATGTGTGTTGTGACTAGGCCTACTTGTCTATCAACCTGTTGTAACTACAACCTGTTGTACCTACAACCTGCTGTAACTACACCCTGTTTTAACGACTTGTTGTAACTACAACCTGCTGTAACTACAACCTACTGTAACTACAACCTGTTGTAACTACAACCTACTGTAACTACACCCTGTTTTAACGACTTGTTGTAACTACAACCTGCTGTAACTACAACCTGCTGTAACTACAACCTGTTGTAACAACCTGTTGTAACTACTACCTGTTGTTACTACTACCTGTTGTAACAACCTGTTGCAACTACTACCTATTGTAACAACCTGTTGTAACTACTACCTGTTGTAATGACTTGTTGTAACTACAACCTGTTGTAACTACAACCTGTTGTAGCAACCTGTTGTGACTACAACCTATTGTAACAACCTGTTGTAACTACTACCTGTTGTAATGACTTGTTGTAACTACAACCTGTTGTAACTACAACCTGTTGTAACAACCTGCTGTAACTACAACCTCTTGTAACAACCTGTTGTAAGTACTACCTGTTGTAACAACCTGTTGTAACTACTACCTGTTGTAACGACTTGTTGTAACTACAACCTGTTGTAACAACCTGTTGTAACTACTACCTATTGTAACTACTACATGTTGTAAATACAACCTGTTGTAACTACTACCTGTTGTAACAACCTGTTGTAACAACCTGTTGTAACAACCTGTTGTAACTACTACCTATTGTAACTACTACCTGTTGTAACAACCTGTTGTAACTACAACCTGCTGTAACTACAACCTGTTGTAACAACCTGTTGTAACTACTACCTGTTGTAACGACTTGTTGTAACTACAACCCGTTGTAACTACAACCTGCTGTAACTACAACCTGTTGTAACTACTACCTGTTGTAACGACTTGTTGTAACTACAACCTGCTGTAACTACAACCTGTTGTAACTACTACCTGTTGTAACAATTACCTGTTGTAACGACTTGTTGTAACTACTACCTGTTCTAACAACCTGTTGTAACAACCTGTTGTAACTACTACCTATTGTAACTACTACCTGTTGTAACAACCTGTTGTAACTACAACCTGGTGTAACTACAACCTGTTGTAACAACCTGTTGTAACTACTACCTGTTGTAACAACCTGTTGTAACAACCTGTTGTAACAACCTGTTGTAACTACTACCTATTGTAACTACAACCTGTTGTAACAACCTGTTGTAACTACTACCTGTTGTAACAATTACCTGTTGTAACGACTTGTTGTAACTACTACCTGTTGTAACTACAACCTGTTGTAATTACAACCTGTTGTAACTACAACCTGTTGTAACAACCTGTTGTAAGTACTACCTGTTGTAACAACCTGTTGTAACTACTACCTGTTGTAACGACTTGTTGTAACTACAACTTGTTGTAACAACCTGTTGTAACTACTACCTATTGTAACTACTACATGTTGTAACTACAACCTGTTGTAACTACTACCTGTTGTAACAACCTGTTGTAACAACCTGTTGTAACAACCTGTTGTAACTACTACCTATTGTAACTCTGTTGTAACTACTACCTGTTGTATCAACCTGTTGTAACTACAACCTGTTGTAACTACTCTCTGTTGTAACAACCTGTGCTCATCATATCATCAAATCCTTCCAAATGAACTGGCCACCTTGCAGCACTGGGGGGAAAATCTAAACTGTGTAAACATTCCTTGTACATAATACATCATTTTTTAACCACATTGAATATGGATAGAAGCTTTTACTTTTTTCATTCTCTCACTCTCCTGCCCATATTGCTCCTTCACCCACTTACCTAGCCTCTCTCCTTCTCTCTCTCACTTTCTATCCCTCTCTGCCCTGCCCTGCCCTCCCCTCCCCTCTCTCTCCATCTTTTTCTCTATGGGATGTTTTAGTGAACCCATGTCACTGTGATGCAAGTGAAAGCCATTTAAACGAATGACAGCTGTAATTTTCTCTTCTCACATTGCTGGGGATAGAACTCTACACAAAGTGTTATTAAAGGCAAGGTAAATGATGCATGCATCTATCTGCATTCTGAACGCAGCATGGGGGCTGAACAGAAAGGGGATGTTTGTGTGGAAATGATTACAGTCTTCCCATCGACAGGTTTGTGACGCTGTGGGTGTGTCCCAAATTGTACCCTATTCTCTACATAGTGCATTACTTTCCACCAGGGTCCATAGGGCTATATGTAGGAAATAGGGTCCCATTTGGGACACTGAGTATTTCTCCACTTTGGTTGAGAAAGGAATCTATGTGTGAAACACATTTCTATGAATATGAATATGTATTCTATTTCAGGAAGCATAGACTGAGTCATTAGAAAGCTTAGCAAATGAGTTTTGTGGAAAAGCCAAATGCACAGTATTGTTTTTCGGTGTTGTTGTGTATGTGTTGTGTTAACATGTAACACAAAACGCTTGTTGGTTCTCAGGACTTGAGAACTTTGACACTACTAGGGTACTGGTAAATCACATGACACACATACGAATCACTTGAATCTACCGACTCTTTTGGGAGTCATTTGATTCAATATCTACCCCAAACCATTGTGCTACGTTATCTGACCATCACAAATCTACTAAGATGCAATGAATCAACTTTGTCATTTCAAGACAACAAGAACATATAGTACAGGGACTTGACAAAATTAAGGAAGAAATGTTTAGTATTTTTACAGCACATCAGTCGTTTTTCAACATTGGTGATGTCATGATCATTTTAACAAATCATTGATTCTAATTATTTCACATTTGGAAAGTAAAGGTAAGTTTCATGATTGATGTTTGGGGCCTATTATTTATTCAAATTAAATTAAACAAAGTATGCAGTTGGATGCACAAGCACAGAACACCCTCTAGATCAAAGGCCTGTTATCATTACCTTACAAAAATGTTGTCCAAAAACCATTTCTCCAGATTTTGCTCTAAAAAAATACTTATCAACCTATCAAAATTTAAACCTGAGATTCAGATTTTCAAAACAATCTCAGAACAGATCTCAAAGAAGCCATCTGTGGTACCCCCATAGACTTTACCCTTCTGTTAATGTGATCTGAACTAACTGCTGTTGTCTATGCACATGTACACTGTGCATTCCAAAATGCTTGTCTTTAGATTGACGTCTACAGACAAACACTAACGTTTAAGCATTTCTCCTCTTTAAAAATTGGGCTTTCTCAGTGTTTACCTTTGTAATTAACACATATTGGGTGTGAAGCTTCAAATGCAAGGATCCAGGTTTAATCTATCATGATTTCTTTTGAGTACATCAAAAAAACATTTTCACAACAGAAGACGTTACATCCATCTTGAAATATGGGTCCTATATCTCCGGGTTTAGTTCTGAACTTCTGCTGTTCATGCATAGAATTAGAATCAATTAGTCATTCTAATTCTAGAACTAATTAGGCAATCTAATTATATTGTATACAGTCAGTTCTCACTATAGTGATGTCAGTTCTCACTACAGGGATGTCACACTGGAGTACTGATGTCCTATAGTGTCTAGTAGTGATGATGTCCTGTTACACCACAGTACTGATGTCCTCCACCTCGTTGGGCTTCACAGGCTTGCTGGGCAGCGACTTAAGGTACTCCAAGTGTCGCCGGGCATCCTCCTGGTTCTGCCGTACGTAATACACCACGTAGGAGATGACCATGGCGAACCAGCCGAACATCGTCACCAGCATTGCGTAGTCCGTGGTCCTCTTGGCCAGGTTACACAGGTCTGTGTCCACCGCCAGGAAATGGCGTCCCTCCTGCTCCTGGAGCTCGGAGCTCCGGCAGAGGACGCGTGCAGCCGCCTCGTGGTTGTGGGCCATGCCGCCCAGTGCCTGCTGCAGGGTGCAGTCACAGTGCCAGGGGTTGTCATCCACCAGGACCCGCGCTTTGAGCCGGGCGAATGCATCCTTGTGCACACTAGTGATGCGGTTGTGTGAGAGGTCGAGGACCTGCAGTGTGGCCTCCACGCCACTGAAGGCACCCTCCTCCAGCGTCTCCACAGCGTTGTGGGACAGGTTGAGCTCCCGCAGCAGCCTCAGGCCCCGGAAGGCATGGTCGGGGACGGCCATGATCTGGTTGTGGTCGAGGCGGAGCACGGCGGTGTCTGGAGGCAGGTCCGGGGGGATCTCTTTGAGCCGGGACCCGGTACAGGTGACATTGAGGCCAAGGAAGAGCCCCAGGGGCCCCGGGCCGAGGTGGAGGCCCGGGTCGGGTCGGGCCCGCTGGCAGACGCAGCCCTTGGGACACATGGAGGCGGAGGGGAAGCACAGGGCCATGAGGACCAGGCTCTGGAGGAGCAGGCACATGGGGATGGAGCGGGACAGCCACAGGTCCAGGGGAGTCATACTGGTGGGGACCACCAGCCCTCAGCATCCCGCCAAGGGACAGGGACACCTCACCACTGGACCGGCCCAAGGACCAACAGACCGGCCACGGCTCATACCAAACACTCCATACTGGAGACTGATGAGCCTCCACCAACACACTCACGGTCTGTTCAGGTTTAGCAGGACCTGCCACCAGTTGAACTCATGCTGAAATAAAAACAGATAGAAGCATTAAAAAATATAAAACTGCTTAATGAAGGACTATACGTATTTTGAACAACTTTTTTAGTGTGGACCTTTTGGTTTTTGCTGTAGTCAAAAAGACAAAACAGGAGCAACACGGTGTTTAAATGAAAATAACCATTGATTTACTCTGTTGTATACACATCATCATAATTTCACTGTTATTGATAGAAACAATATTGCACTACTTGTTCTATTTATGACGTGCTGACCTGTTGCACCCTCAATAACCACTGTGACTATTATTTGACCCTTTTGGTCATCTATAAATGTTTGAACATATTGAAGAACAATCTGGCCTTAATGGCAATTTATTGGCCAGAAGATAATCTTATAATCTCCACCCAGGCTCTGAAGAGGACTGGCCACCCCTCAGAGCCTGGTAACTCTCTAGATTTCTTCCTAGGTTCCTGCCTTTCTAGGGAGGAATTCCTACAGTAGCCACCGTGCTTCTACATCTGCATTTCTTGCTCTCTGGGATTTTAGGCTCTGTTTCTGTATAAGCACTTTGTGACAACTGCTGATGTAAAAAGGACTTTATAAATACATTTGATTGATTAAGCTAGGTTAGAAGAATTACTGTCCTTAAAAGAACACATTCTTTACTGAGATGTGGCAATAAGGATAGACCTGTGAATCAAACACTAGCCAGCTACAAACAATTTTTTATTTAACCATGCAAGCTAGTTAAGAGCAAATTCTTATTTACAATGAGAGCCTAGGAACAGTGGGTTAACTGCCATGTTCGGGGGCAGAATGACAGATTTTTACCTTGTCAGAACGGGGATTTGATCTAGCAACCTTTTAGTTACTGGCCCAACGCTCTAACCACTAGACTCTAACCACTAGACTCTAACCACTAGACTCTAACCACTAGACCCACTAGACTCTAACCACTAGACTCTAACCACTAGACCCTAACCACTAGACCCTAACCACTAGACCCACTAGACTCTAACCACTAGACTCTAACCACTAGACTCTAACCACTAGGCTCTAACCACTAGACTCTAACCACTAGACCCACTAGACTCTAACAACTAGACTCTAACCACTAGACCCACTAGACTCTAACCACTCGACCCACTAGACTCTAACCACTAGGCTACAACTATGTTGTGTATTTAGTCAATTAACCTCTTACTGCAGTGTGCTGAATCAGGGTCACACAGAGTGTTTCTTGGTAGTCTTAAACAAATCTAATTTGAAACCAAAGTATATACCTCACACACGTGGTTATGGGATTAAAAAAAGAAGGCACCTGCATAATAACAGATATAGAGTTGAAATATGGTCAATTTTGAGTATGCATCCCAATATTACACGTTATATACATCACAGAATACTTAAATATAACAAAACCGTTTGACATAGAAACACCGGATTTTCGCCGTTGAATATATATATATATATACAATTTTTTAATAATTCTGAAATTCTGAAAAATATGAACATTCCACCCATGAGGCCACTAGCAGGGCAATTTAGTCATTTGACTGCAGGAAAGAGTTTTAAGAACAGATTCAAAATCACAATGACGATCTGTCAAACATATACATTGCCTGTTGTGACATGTACATTTTATTATCTGTGTAAGAGTAAGAATACGGTAAGTGCACAGTAATGTGAAGTTAGAGCGGACAATGGAATCAATGTTTACTTACGTTCCCAATCATGACATGATCGGTATTGTTAGTAAAAAAAAACATATACCTGCTCTATTGTAAGCTTGCGTACTGTGGATAACAACAACACATTGCCACAATTCCAAATGGCACCCTATTCTCTATGTGTGCACTACTTTTTTACCAGGTCCCATAGGGAATAGGGTGCCATTTGGGACTCACTATTGTGTGATAGGGACTCACACATTGTGTGATAGGGACTCAGCCATTGTGTGATAAGTGCTAAGTACAGTGGAGTGCAGCAGGCTGGTTATATCATGCCCCCCTCATTCTCCCTCTGTCACACTGTGTATTGTCACCTTCTCAAAACAGATCCTTGTCTGCAGAACATTACATGGGGAAGACACAGCACAGGGTGAATGTGTGGAATTCACTTACAGTGCAGGAACTCAACATTAACCCAAGTGTACAATGCAGCTCTATTCAATCATAAAAATGCTATGCACCTTTATTCAGCCATAGCTGTATTTTCCCCATATTGAGAGCCTATCTATCCTGTAGTCTGTAAGTTAACTGTACAATACAGCCCTATTCAACTATAAAAATACTATGCATTTATTTTCTGTCGTATGACTTACCCCATATCGAGACCCTACCTAGCATGTATATAAACACATACTAACATTTGTCTGTCCAGATCTCCCTGAGGTACTGATAAAACACATTCATTACCGAGTTCAAACAGGATAAGATCCTGAAACGTGTATCCACTTAGACATACGATCAATTCTGATTATACACAACTTTACTATACTGCCCAGCAGCTTGATTGGAGGAATTGTAGAACGCTCTAGAATACAGTGATTGTTAATGGATATGGGCATCTCCACATATCTGGGGGAAAGAATAGATACTAAAAACTATTTAGATAATAATAACCTAGTGTGTGGGAGTGGCCCTATCTCCGTACAGCTTGTGTTGTTCACTAGATCCTATGAGGATGAGAGAGATTTAGAAAGGGAAGAATCTTAGTTGACTGTCTGAGGCCCAGTCTCCCCTGGGAGCACCAGGCACAGCTCAAAGATATGACAGAGAGACAAAAATAGAATAGAATAGAATTTATGTTTATTTATCAATTTCAGGGAGGGAAGCATCTGTGTTGTCTGAGGCCCAGCCTCCCTCAAGTCTGTCTAGGTTCAAACGCCAACTGCCAAAACGTTGAATTGCATGCAGGCATGTCATCCACCATCCGCAAGTAGAAAAATGGCAAAGCAACACAAGTGACAGTTGGTATCCGCGGTGACGAGGGATTTTGAATGCATCATCTTCAGAGGCCCTTGGAGGGGAGAATGTAGGCTATGTGTCACTGGGAGTGTGTGAGCTTTGAGGCCTTTCAAGTCCAATGACTAACTGACTGAAGTCATACCATCATACCCAACAGATATTTCACAGTAATGACCTGACTGAATTCAGCTGCTGGCCCTCTTCCGTCTCTGGTCACACTGCAGTGTCAAAAGGTTTTTCACATACAGGTTGAAATGGGCGCCTTTGAAATCTATAATTGGCCAAACGTTAATTGATATGTAAATGTTGTGTGTCCACAGTCCACTAACAACTAGCATACAGCCTCAGCTGCGAGGCTGCAACAATTTCTATTTTTGCCACCACTTCAATTTTCTTTTCACAAATCAAGAAGGACATGATTTCCCTGTCATTAAGATTCAGTGGAACCATTAAAACATTCATACCTTGAATAAAGTCCTTACTTTCTACCTGCAGTCTTTATATGACCATATTGTTTAGCAGTATGGTTTAGACAATTTTGAAACTCTGACAAATTACAGATGTATTATCTTAATTTGAGCCAGCTTGCTACAGCAAGAAAATAATCCCGCAGCAACATAAAATGTGAATTATTATATGGATAATAATTGACATTTCTTGTAGGGGATAATACATTTTTCGTTAGTGTAAATCAAGTCTGACAGTTTAAAGTCAAAATTACAAACTTTATAACCCTTTTTAAACCTACAAGTTTATACAAGTTTTATACACTACAAGTATGCATTTCCTACTGTGCAGGAAAATTCTCAGCAACAACAGTGATCAAATTAAAATCCTACATCTGTATCATCTCATCAATGTTAACTTGGATTTTTGTGAAGTAAATATCTGTCATCATATGATTTTAAGGGGTAGATGCCAGAGAGTGGATTGGGGATAGAGAATAATACAGCCTTTAACATTACTGTAAAAAGAGCCATCCTTTACAAAAATCTGATTTTCAAATGCAACTAAATTGGTCTGCAATCACAATTTAGCAGGCACTCTAGAAGTGGGATGGGCTCCCAATCAACTACAATCATGCATGGGCTTTGTAAATAGCACTTAGGCTATGTAGTGGTTGCTCAATAATTTTCTCCCCCATGTTTTTTCTCTCCTTGTAAGAGCTTAGCTGTGACTTCCACTGGTGTCAACCAAAGCTTACAGGTAAAGCTAGTTCTTATGACAAATCTCAACATGGCAGTAAGGATCATGAAATAAAGAAAAATAAATACAGCTATAACTCTTTTAGGTTAAGTAATATTGACGCCACCCATTGCAAAACACTGTCAGCCTGGAAGCATTAGCCTGAAGATGAATGAATGGTCAAGAGTTCAATGAAATAGCTCTTTGATATGACCCCACCATAAAGTCAGAGAATAAATCATGTCAATTGTACCATTACTATGCATTTACAAAACAATTACTAGAATACTATGTAACATCAATGGTGTTACTGTAGTGTTACCACACAGGTATAAGAGCAACTTGATGTACACCATCATGGTATTAAGAGGCAGAGTGATTAGACAAGAGTTGAATTTTTTGTGACACAACCATGACACTATTTTGATCATTTATCATAGGATATGGCCATTCTCTTACTTAAGTTACATGTTCCTGTCAAGGCCATATTTATGAAATTCAACAAAGATGTGGGTTGCATCCCAAATGACACCTTATTACATACATAGTGCACTGCTTTTGACCAGAGCCGTAGTGCACTACATAGGGAATAGGGAGCAATTTGGGACATAGACTTAGATCTACAGTGGACTAGCCTACTATGTTTTCTTGAAGCATACAGCCCCACATCACTTGATACAGTTTGTGTTAATCCAATTAACATTATTTTTAAGGGTGAACCATTTATGCAAATAGTCTTGATGCATTGAGGGGTTTCGAATTACCATAGAAATGGACCTGAGCAAATAATAGCCAAGCTATTCCTCAAAGACAATAGTCTGCAAGTGTTATAAATGGCATGGCATTTCCCAAACAAATAAACCATGCCCCATGGTAAAGAATCTGATTTATGAGTAGCCAAGCCTATACAGATTTGTACACTTTTTTTAGGTAGGCCTATAGGTCTAAATGTATGCCTTTTGTTTATCGGTTATATATTATCATTCTGATATTACAAGATGTTATTATATAGTATGAGTTTTTATATGATATAATGAGTGTGTATCTGCTAAACAATTTTCATATGAACACTAAAGAAAAGGACACCCTGCTGTGTGAGCCTGCTCGTCACCAAGGCGAATTCCTTCCTATAGCGCACTCCTGGGCTCAACCGTGAACGGTTAACCCTGCCCTCGAGCTCCACGGCCAAATGCGACGTAACCTACTACAGGGTTCCCGGCTTCCCTTTCTGACCAGCGCAGCTGTTGTTTTCTACATGGGAACAACTCACTGCCATGATTAAACTATGTCATTGCGGCATGGATGTAAAGATGACACCCATTGAACTATGCTATGTCCAAGTATTTATCAAGGACATAACAGCAATATTATTGCAGGCATCCTATCATAACATTATTATAACAGAAAAATAACAGTATATTCGACAGTCCAACAATAAACTATATTTGAGTGATCAGAAGAGATGAATGAGGCTGTGAAGCAACACATTGAATCGTCACATGACAACGTTTAATAATAATATTAATTTAAAACATGGTGGATATTGAAATCATCCCAAAAACGGATATATGACTACCACAACTCATCTATTTTTCCTGTTTGTTTCCAAAACTGACTAAGAACAACCATCAGACAAGATAAATAAAGGTGGAAAGCCAGCATGAAAATTATTCCATACATACGTGTGTGTGCTGCGCGTGAAACGGAACTGCGGAGCAACAGGCGACATATGTTTCCATTCTCACCTGCAATAAAAACAACCCCTCTCAATTCCATACGTTGACAATTCCATACGGATCGTTCCAACCCAATCTTCCTTCTGTAATTTTTGCCTATCCTCGGCAAAGATGTTCGAATATCCGAAGTTGAAAATCACATTGTTGCAATTGCTTGTTGCTGCTCAGTATTGAACATGAAAGGAATGTGACTGGGCTCGAGCTGGTAAGGGAGGGGTTTGCTAGACGAGAATTGGCCGCGACGGTATTTACCCGGAGCGCGCGCGGGGATGAATGGAATGCACGCGGCAGTCAGACAGAATGCCATACTGTCTGTTGGGTTCTTCTGACTAATTCAATCCACTTGTAATACATCATCAGACATTTTCGTTGTATTGTATTCTCGTAAAACTAAATGGAGAGTTGTTAAGTTAAGACAAATTGTAGGTGCATTTCACTGTTAGTCTACACCTGTTGTTTACAAAGCATGTGAGGAATCCAATTTGATTTGTAGCCTCAGTCAGTCACCACCCTCAATCTGCATAACACTTCAATGAGTCCATGGTAGAAATAATTGTCAAAATATTGCTCTTTCAGTGTTGCATACTTGAATTGTAGCCGATCACATTGGTCCACATTTGAAAATACCCTATACTAAATACGTTTCTGTTACTATGTGTCTGCTCACACAAGTTTCCTACAGGTAGCCTACATAATGTAATCAGGAGCCCACATTTGCCATGTGGCCTACACAGTAAATTCCATGGTAAATGTGACCTACACAGTAAGTACTATGGTAAATGTGGCCTACGCAGTAAGTACCATTTACCATGGTATTTATGAGTCACATGAAGATGTCACACGGCCACGTGACAGTCAGGGGAATCTGTGTCTATGTAACATGCCCATGGTGGCCACCAGTCTGGCAGTCAAGCAGGATCTCCCTCAATTTCTCACATAACAGGCAGGGAAGGAATGGGGACACCCATATACATCATTTCTATGGGAACACCCAACTGTGGTGATGACATGAGGGGCCCTAGAGATTCCCTGGGGGCCAGACACCACGTGACATCAAGTGCTTTCTGAGTTTGGTCATAGCCTGGCCAGGCAACCATGGACACAGTATACAAAGACATTCAGGACTCAGGAGTCTATATTTTGTAATCAGACATCTCCGATCGCAACCATTCCACCACAAGACTGTGTTAGCCCGCTGAACAAAAGCCTCAACATTAGCCCAGGGAGCTAATGCAAGTCCTCAGATCTCAAGCAAGATTATTCATCACTTCATCATGTGGTTAGTCAAACCACCTCCGCTACACCTTATGAATAATTCCCCAACAGATGTTGATTCGAGATAAATAGCCATCTATTTACATGTAACAGTCCTTTACTCATATTAAGCAGTTAGTGATCAGCTGAGGTATATCAACCACACACAAATCATCCAGCGATGTATTTGAGAGGTTCTAGCTGCTCCGATGATGAGACATTTTCCTTTTCGCCCATAAAAGGTTATGTTTTGTTACGGTTATTTGCATACTGAGTGGCTAATTATTTCCAGCCAATAAGCAGTTATCTGATGGATGATTTAGAGGGGAAAGAATGATGAATTGTTAGTACAATTTTACAGGCCATTAGCCTGTTTGGGTGACCACTGACCACCTAATGCATTCAACCCAAATGTGTCTTCCGCATTTAACCCAACCCCTGTCTATAATTTCTCAATTACCATGTAAGGCCTACCAATACATTTGCAATGTTTAAGTCTGTCTTCAAGCAATACTTTTCTCAAACCTGTCATTTCATATATATCTGAATGGAATAAATTAATTCAATAAATGATGGCCTGTTTTCCGCTGTCACAGAGATTTTCTGCAGCAACCAGCAGCCTCTCAGTTTGACTCTGTTAACCGAACCTGTGGAGTAAAACTTGGAAAACACCAGGACCTGTCCCTTTCAACCCAATACAATCTGATAAAAGTCTATATGTCACCAATTAAAATGATCAAAAATGGCTGTAGTGGGCCTTTAAACACAATCCGATTGTGTTTTTATTGACCTTTGTTTTATCTCAAAGGTAAGGCTATTTGACATAGCACAGACACAGCAGCATCAGGCGGTCGATACAAACACACACACACACACACACACACACACACACACACACACACACACACACACACACACACACACACACACACACACACACACACACACACACACACACACACACACACACACACACATGCACACCCCCAATGAAACACACAAAACAGCAAGGGGGCGGCCAGTTGATACGAGAACATCAAAAGTAGTGCACTATGTATAGGAAACAGGGTGCCATTTTGGACGCACACTTTGATTGTCTCCTAGATGAAGCCCCTCCTCCTAAGGCTTGACAGATTGATGTAGCACACTGTTCCTCCTCCATTTCTAAGGGGGTATAGATTGATGTTACCACTAGGATAAGTATGTTGTTTGTGTGGTGTTGTACAGACAAAGATGAGGTTGAATGGCACTCTAAGGGAAATGGTTGAAAGAGACCCTTAATACAAACACACCCCCATAAAGAAAATGAGAAGTAAAACAGGTTCAGCCCCTGGTTCGACCGTGATATTGCAGAGTTACTCCACCTCAAGAATTGCATTTGGCGAAAGGCTCGGCACACGCATACTCAGGCTGACTGGCTCTTGTTCATGCAAATGAGAAATAAGTGCACTCAGGCCATCCGGAAGGCTAAAGTTGGTTACTTTAAGCAGCACTTTAAGCAGTTCTCTCTCTGTGGGTCTAACCCCAATAAGTTCTGGAAAACAGTTAAAGACCTGGAGAATAAACCCTCCTCCTCACAGCTGCCCATGTCCCTTAATGTTGATGATGTGGTTGTTACTGACAAGAAGCACATGGCTGAGCTCTTTAATCACCACTTCATTAAGTCAGGCTTCCTATTTGACTCAGCCATGCTTCCTGACCCGTCCAACATTTCCTCATCTCCCACCCCTTCTAATGTGACTATCCTCAATGCTTCTCCCTCTTTTTCCCCTACCCTGCTACAAAGTTTCTCCATGCAGGCAGTCACCGAGTCCAAGGTGCTAAAGGAGCTCCTGAAACTTGAACCCCCAAAAAATATTTGGGTCAGATGGTTTAGACTCTTTCTTCTTTAAGGTTGCTGCCCCTATCATCACCAAGCCTATCTCCAACCTTTTTAACCTGTCTCTTCTTTCTGGGGAGGTTCCCATTGCTTGGAAGGCAGCCACAGTTCATCCTTTATTTAAAGGGGGATATCAAGCTTATCGTAACTGTTATAGGCCTATTTCTATTTTGCCCTGTTTATCTAAAGTGTTGGAAAAACTTGTCAATAATCAACTGCCTGACTGTTCGGGCGGTGTTCGACGGTCGACGTCACCGACCTTCTAGCCATCATTGATCCATTTTTCACTTTCCATTGGTTTTGTCTTGTCTTCCTACACACCTGGTTCCAATCCCATCAATTACATGTTGTGTATTTAACCCTCTGTTTCCCCTCATGTCCTTGTCGGAGATTGTTTGTTGTATATAGGTGTTTATTGTATATTCTGGTGTGCGACGGGTTTTGCACCCTCTATTTGTTATTTTGTATACTTTGGTTTTCGGAGGTTTTGATGTTTATTAAACAGCTTCGTTTTTACCAAGTTCATTCTCCTGCGCCTGACTTCCCTGCCACCAGCACGCACCACATTACAGCCGGCTAAGGAGTATTGGTGTCTCTGAGAGGTCTTTGGCATGGTTTGCTAACTACCTCTTTCAAAGAGTGCAGTGTATAATGTCTGAAAATCTGCTGTCTCAGCCACTGCCTGTCACCAAGGGAGTTCCCCAAGGCTCGAACCTAGGCCCCACGCTCTTCTCAATTTAGATCAACAACATAGCTCAGACTTAAGCTCTCTTGTCCATTTATATGTAGATGATACAGTCTTATACTGAGTTGGCCCCTCCACGGATTTTGTGTTAAATGCTCTACAACAAAGCTTTCTTAGTGTCTAACAAGCTTTCTCTACCCGTAACCTTGTTTTGAACACCTCCAAAACAAAGGTCATGTGGTTTGGTAAGAAGAATGCCCCTCTCCCCACAGGTGTGATTACTACCTCTGAGGGTTTAGAGCGTGAGGTAGTCACCTCATACAAGTACTTCGGAGTATGTCTAGACAGTACACTGTCCTTCTCTCAGCACATATCAAAGCTGCAGGCTAAAGTTAAGTCTAGACTCCTCTATCTTAATTGCTCCTCTTTCACTCCAGCTGCCAAACTAACCCTAATTCAGATGACCATCCTACCCATGCTCGATTACGGAGACATCATTTATAGATCGGCAGGTAAAGGTTCTCTCGAGCGGCTAGATGTTCTCTACCAATAGGCCATCAGATTTGCTCCCAATGCTCCTTTTTGGACACATCACTGCACTCTATACTCCTCTGTAAACTGGTCATCTCTGTATACCCGTCACAAGACCCACTGGTTGATGCTTATTTATAAAACCCTCTTCACCCCCCCCCCCCCCTCTGAGAAATCTACTACAGCCCTCATCCTCCACATACAACACCTGTTCTGCCAGTCACTTTCTGTTAAAGGTCCCCAAAGCACACACATCCCTGGGTCGCTCCTCTTTTCAGTTCGCTGCAGCTAGCGACTGGAACGAGCTGCAACAAACACTCAAACTGGACAGTTTTATCTCAATATCTTCGTTCAGAGACTCAATCATGGACACTCTTACTGACAGTTGTGGCTGCTTAGTGTGATATAGTGTTGTCTCCACCTTCTTACCCTTTGTGCTGTTGTCTGTGTCCAATAATGTTTGTACCATGTTTTGTGCTGCTACCATGTTGTGTTGCTACCATGCTGTTGTCATGTTGTGTTGCTGCCTTGCTATGTTGTTGTCTTAGGTCTCTCTTTATGTAGTGTTGTGTTGTCTTTCTTGTCGTGATGTGTGTTTTGTCCAATATTTCTCTCTCTCTATATATATATATACACACACATTTTAATCCCAGCCCACGTCCCTGCAGGAGGCCTTTTGGTAGGCCGTCATTGTAAATAAGAATTTGTTCTTAACTGACTTGCCTAGTTAAATATAGTTCCAAATAAACACAGAAAGGTATTTGTATCAAGAAAAGCCACAAAGCCCCTAAAACATCAGTGCATTTTTTTTCCATTAAAAAAATCACAAAAGTTGCGAACTGGGCCTTTAATAGTCCTTTATGAGCAGACCGATATAGCCATTTGTACCGCGTGCAAAATATCTTCACCGCCACCCCCCCTACACAAGCCTACACAATGTCCTCTATCAAGTGCTTCTGACTTGACAAGACACATTCATCAGAGCAGCTAAATCAGCTTAATGTTATAACAAGATAATGGTAAAGGGGGAAAGGGTGTGTGTTTCTGTGTGTGTGTGTGTGTGCTCGTGCAATTGTGTTTTGCAAAGCTCAAGCTCAATAAAGAAGCTCATGATAGAAATTGTGACAATGGGTTAATGAGGGGTTAATGACGTAAATGGTATTTCTGTCTGTTGGTCAGCTGTGAATAAGCTGCATGGCCAATGAATTACATAGACAGAGACAGGGTATTCCGGGAACACAGTGAAAGTGACATGCCATTGACTCATTGACTCTTCACAGGTACAGCTCACCATACGCCTGTGTCTGTGTGTCTGTGTGTGTGTGTGTGTGTGTGTGTGTGTGTGTGTGTGTGTGTGTGTGTGTGTGTGTGTGTGTGTGTGTGTGTGTGTCTGTGCATTATGCATTATGGAACATTTAACACGACTGTCAAGAACAGGAAGCAACTATTTTCTTTCTCGTACCAATGGTTCGTCATTTAGCACGTGTAAACTGGAGTTGAGCTCTGTATCATGAGCCTACACTTAAATAATAGCAAGTGCCAGAGTAAGCTGCAAGAAAACCTGCCTTGAGGGAGAGGTGGAGAGTTTTGTACGGTAAGACTGTTCTACAAGTCCACTCAACAAACTGGGTGGGATGCACGCCACAGAAGACTGCATTAGCCTGCTGAGCTAAAGCTGAGGTATTAGCTTGGGGAGCTAATGCAACTAAACCATCTCTGTTACACTTACTGGTGGAATGCAAGGCTCCTGTTGAGAAGAGCACTGTTGCTGGCTCATGTCATGACCTCAGCAATTTATACCTTCTAACATTTAGATAGAGAAAACCCATTTCAGCCCTTTGTGTGCACAGCTAAAAACAAATCCAATCTCTGTGCATAGTTGCCCGAAAGCCTAAAGGCTATCCTTTGAAGTGCTTAGACAGAACTCAACTAATGTCTTAGAAAGCATGTGTGACCACGCTGCTTTAAATAGACTGGATGCACACCATTAGCAAGAGAGAGGATCAAATTGAATTGGCATTAAAACGTTCTCTCTTCCTGATCTGCTTGGCAGTGTGCTATCTCATCTCAGTGGATATGGTAATTACCATTTTGCTTTTGTATAACATCAGTTCAAATGGCCTCTTTCGCCCTTCTCTGGGCCACATCAGATTTAGTCAGTGGCAAATGACACTCTGGTTAAAAGTAGTGCACTATATAGGGAATAGGGTGCCATTTGGGATGCAGGCAGTGCCTCCGTAGCCTCTCCTTTGAAATGTCTTTATCCCCAGTCAGTCTGTCTGGGACTTTGTGGAAAATATGAACAGAATCACTGACCTTGGAATCATAACCCTGGAGTGTAGCCACTTGTCTGGGTCACAATGTGTGTGTGTTTGTGTAGCCACTTGTCTGACTGTGTCATGATTGACGGTTTCTGGAATTTTGCCAGGACCGGGCCGTTCTCTTGACATCATTTTTTAATAATCTCTGTCTGCATTGACTGAGTGCACAGACAGTTGCAGCTGGGGTCCCTCGTTCCTTTCATCCCTCCTTTCCTTCAACCCTCCTTCCCTCCATTACCCCTTGTCTCATCCGTTCTTCCATTCCTCGTTCCTTCCACCTCTTCTTCCCTCCATTCTTCCATTCCTCCTTCCTTCCACCTCTTCTTCCCTCCATTCTTCCATTCCTCCTTCCTTCCACCTCTTCTTCCCTCCATTCTTCCATTCCTCCTTCCTTCCACCTCTTCTTCCCTCCATTCTTCCATTCCTCCTTCCGTCCACCTCTTCTTCCCTCAATTCTTCCATTCCTCCTTCCTTCCACCTCTTCTTCCCTCCATTCTTCCATTCCTCCTTCTGTCCACCTCTTCTTCCCTCCATTCTTCCATTCCTCCTTCCTTCCACCTCTTCTTCCCTCCATTCTTCCATTCCTCCTTCCTTCCAAATATTCTTCCCTCCATTCCTCCTTCCTTCCACCTCTTCTTCCCTCCATTCTTCCATTCCTCCTTCCTTCCACCTCTTCTTCCCGCCATTCATCCATTCCTCCTTCCATCCATCCCTCTGTCTCTGCATTCATCCCTCTTATCTCTATCACTCAGTCCTTCTATCCCTCCTTATCTAATTTAATTCTTCCTTCTCTCCATCCCTCAGTCCTTTCATCCCTCTATAATCATATACACAGATACTTTCCATGTTGAGATGTGTTCAAGGTTAGATCAGCCAATTACTTGCTATGAATGGACCAACAGCTGTATGCCCTTGGGTCCTCACTGATGTCAATGTCACATTGAGTGTGAAGTGTGAGGGCACACTGGGGAGCAGGTGAAGGAGGGGGGAAAAGAGGGGGAGATGGGGGAGGAGAGGAGGAAGGATGAGGCTGAGAGGAGGAGGGATGGAGGAAGAGAGGAGGATGATGGGGAGGCTGAGGGGAGGAGGGAGGGAGGATGAGAGAGGAGGAGGAGCAGAGGGAAGAAGAAGGGGGATGAGGAGGGAGAGGACGACTATAGAAGGTGTAAATCCCAATGACAATATAGAGTAATCCACAGTTAACAGTGGTAGCGTCAGCAGCCAGTAGTCCCATATGGACCTACAGTAGAGGAGACCAAGGTGATTGTTCCCTGCCTGTCAAACAAATGTCATACAGATGCTCAGTACAGATTCAATATTACATTACTCACCCCTCTGTCCACAGCACCAGGGGAAAGGTCTCTCACCCTCACAACTGTCTGCCACTATTGTTTAATCAATCAAACCATAAACAGTACTGTACTCTCACTAATAACTACAATATGTCATTGTTTTTCTGTAAATCCACTTTGATCGAAAATCTGTTCCCATGTATTGAATCCAAAAATGGAGGTTGTGGGGTTTGCCTTAGCTCCGGAGATGTGCCTGCTTCAGTATCTTTTTAAGAAGAAGTCTGAGTGGGCGACGTGACTGTCAAGGTAACTGTCACTGTATCCACACATGGCTATAGAAATCAATAGAAAATAATACATGTGTGTGTGTGTGTGTATTTCTCTCTCTCTCTCTCTCTCTCTCTGTCTGTCACTCTCTCGCTCTCTGTCTCTCTCTCTGTCTCTTTCTCTCTTGGAGAAACAAGGGTTATAGAATAATGTGCCAGATATCCACAGAAAAAAATATATACTGTATTGTGGACACCCAACATAACATACAAAAACTGTCGAAACACACAACCCAGAATAGTGAAATACCACTTGAACCAAACAAAACCCTTAGAGTTGCAAAATGAAAACAGCAATGCAAAAACCATACATCATGCAATAGGAAGAATAACGAAGGCAGTCAGTCAGTGGCGAGAACTATGAGGCAGCTGGGCAATGAGGAGAAAGTCTTTGTATCCTAAAGAGTCAACTGGGTTTTTCTGTCTCATTGTAACGTAGGGTTTGAAACATGATGGGCTCTTTGAACAACATGCAATTCATGTCCCCCGCCACCCTCTCTCCGAGCGCATGGCTTTGAAACGTCTCTCTGCTTTAAAAGTGGGAATTTCCATGTTCTCTTCATTATAAGTAGAATCCCTCATCCAAGCTAGGCTTTTTCATGTATAAAACATAGAAGTCTAGATACAGCCTTCACAGATGTGGATGGAGAGGGATACTCCACTATACCAGCAGCATTCTGACTCAAAATATTACATTTGCTTTTCATACCTTTCACCAGAGGAATTAATCAAATGTTTCATATTTACACATTTTTCCCTAATTTCATCTGTAAAAAAAAAACATATTTCACATATTCAGAAACGTGGCATTTAAAGGTAATATTACTCCAACTCTGGAAAACCCTGGTATTTTACAGAGATCAGGGGGATTCTGTGAATCTTTAAGGAGATGGCCTAATGGTCCAGGAGTTCTTTCAGGGAAGTTCTTTCCATCCAATTAAGAAAGGAATTAACAGTGATAAGGAGGACATTTATCTAACCGCTCTGTGACTCCAAAATCCACCGGAGCTCCAAGATTCCTCTTTAAGGAATATTCTCACTCTCATTGTCAGTCTTCCCTTTCTGCACGTTGTCCCTTCCTCCTCCCACACCCCCCACATCCTTACCTTTCCTCCTCCCACACCCCCCACATCCATACCCTTCCTCCTTGTTAGAAAGGGCATAAAGTGGATGGAATGAAAAAGGTGTATGGTACTCCTTTTAGGTGCCTGAAGCCTACTCCTTTCATCTTGAGCTCCAATGTTCTATGAGGTGCCGATACTCAAGCCGTAGAAAACTCAGGGTGTCTGTATACTCTGTCCCAGTGAGCACCGGCTCAACTCAAGCCCTGCTGTTCTAGTCTCAGGTCATTCAAATCCCATGGTATGACAATTGCATGGGACATTGGCTACATTTGTGTGGGAGAAAATGCATGGGAATAGGTGCCGTTAAGAGATCTCTGATATCATGGTTCCTCGGTGCGTATGTAAAGGAGGTGATTTCTTGGTCGGTTGACCTGGAGCGATCTAATCCTAACGTTTACACATACAAATATGCACTTGAGTTTATGTAGGCATATATTTAATCATGTGTCCTGAAAGGTGTCTGCCAAATAAAATCCATTATTATCATTATTATTATTATTAATAGTTAGCCGAGGTCGTCCTTGTAGATGATTAGATTTACATTGAAACTGAACACAAACTCAGCCACAACAAGTCTAAACAACAGCCTCTCTCTATGAGCTGAACGTCCCAAGAGTTACATCCCCCTCTCCCCCCCCCTCTCTCTATCTCTCTCTCTCTTGTGCTTTCTCTGTCTCTGTTTCTCTCTCTGTCTCTCTCTCTTTCTCTCTCTCTTTCACTGTCTCTGTTTCTCTCTCTGTCTCTCTCGCGCTTTCTCTGTCTCTGTTTCTCTCTCTGTCTCTCTCTCTTTCTCTCTCTCTCTCTCAGAGTACAAGAGAGTCAACACTTTTTCATGTCCTTGGGGAAAGTAAAGGTAGAATTGGTAGCTACAATGCTTTTTAAAAAAAAGCAGTCACTTCAACTTGTATGGGTTGGAAACATCCTTGACAAATAATTAGCCAGCTACACTTCATGGACAAAGGTTTCCGCTTGACAGGAAATTACTTTTAATGCTCAGGGGGGAACGTTCATTTCTTGTCCCACGCTAAACCACAGAGAACAGAGATTGACCCTTGTCCTGCGAGACGTGAGTGAGTTGTGTTTCACCATTCATATTAACACCACTTAACAGAGCACACAAGGAAGTTGTTATTAGCAATGCAATGAGGAAGGAAACAAAGAGGATAATAGTATAGTAATAGGCAGGTAAAGTTCTGTGGCCTGCCATGGAACACACGATCTAGACAGGCAGCTTCGTGTGTGGAAGTATTGTGTTCAACATAGGAATGAAGAGGATGAATTACAGATGTAAGATTTTTTTGGGGGGGGCCGGTTTGCTACATCAGGAAATAATCGTGCAGCAACAGGAAATATGAATTATTATGTGGATTATAATTAATAGACATTTTTGCAGGGTTTGATACATTTTTCATAAGGGAAAATCATGTCTGAAATTTAAAAATGGAAATGACAAACTTCAGAAGTAATTTCAAACCTCAAATACAGTACAAATGCAGGACATTTCTGCAACAGGCTGATTCAATTAAGATCCTGCATTGTAGCCTATGTGGGCAGTTCTTAAAAATACATTCAGAACATTGTCCTCCTGTGCAGTCATTATAATACACCGTATAGGTCTGAATGTGTCATTTCTTACAAGGACCTTATAATCTACAGCAAAACAGCAACGGGGGGAGAAGACCGACTCATCTTGATTGTGAGAAATAAGCATCTTCACTGGAACCCATCAGAACATGCTGAGAGGACAACAACTACATCCATTTACACAGGAGGGCTACATTGAACAGGACAGGAGTATACTGTATGTAGGGGGCTGGTTGGCTGGCATATCAATTTCTTCATTGTCTCAGGGGACCCTGAGTGTGTGTGGGTGTGTGTGTGAGAGAAAGCCTCTGGTGTGCAGCTTATCCCTCCCTCCTTCATCCCTCCATTTCAGTGTCCTTCTGGTAGAGGAGGAGAAGATAGGTATCCATTGGGAATGTCTTCCTTGGCTGTGTGTGTGTGTGTGTGTGTGTGTGTGTGTGTGTGTGTGTGTGTGTGTGTGTGTGTGTGTGTGTGTGTGTGTGTGTGTGTGTGTGTGTGTGTGTGTGTGTGTGTGTGTGTGTGTGTGTGTGTGGTTAATTAGGTAGCATTTACTCAGTTCCTCAGTTCATAAAGAATGCTAATTCAACCATTGGTGGTACTAGTTGAACTCTGTCTCTGTATTTACAAGACAACACAGATTGTGTGTGGTGTGTGTGTGTGTGTGTGTGTGTGTGTGTGGTGTGTGGTGTGTGTGTGTGTGTGTGTGTGTGTGTGTGTGTGTGTGTGTGTGTGTGTTTGTGGTGAGGGGTAATCCATGCGTTAGCCCTCTAGAGCCCTACGCATTAGTCTGACAACAGAAAGGCATGCTGCACCATTCTCTCCGGTTCTATCTCTAATGCTGAGGAACCCCAGACACAGTGGGCTACATAATGATCATTCAAATAATGCACAGTATAATATAGCTTCTATAATTGATGCTCTTACCAGTTAATTCAACTAAACACTTACCCAGTAATTTCCAGTTCTAAATGTAACACAGATCACTATGTGGGGACACTAATACGCTGCGTATCATCACAGGTTGTTCAATGGAGATAGGTATAAACTAGGACTGGGAGACATATCGCTTTGTGATGCTACTCAATAGATGTTGGACAACATTAATGTGTCACACAATATTCACTATAGCCAGATGAGACCAGCGGTCTGTCTGGTCAGTCAAATATGTCATGCAGGTCATTAATTACTTGATATGCTATATGTCACTTCTCACTGACTCCATTTACAGTACATGGCTGGGCATTGGGAGTATTGGAGCTGCTGAGGTAGACAAGTGTTTCTCAATCAGCCTTGTACTAGTTTAAGTCAGTAGTGCTCCAAGGAGGAAGGATTATATAGCCTGTCCCTGGTACTAAACAGGTTGAGAAACACTGAGGTAATAGAGACCCCAGTAGTTACAAAAACATGTTGGTACCTTGAACCCACCCAACACCTTTGGAGTTTCTATGCGACCCTGCAAGTCACATCTTTTTATATACCGGAACTGTTGAGTGGAACAGACTACCGCAACAACTCAAAGCCATGCAGACCATAAATTCATTTAAAAATCATGTCAAAATCTGGCTAATGATCGGGCAATTGAACAACTGTTAATGTCTGTATCTATGAAATGTATCTGTATCTAAGTAATGTTTTTTCACCATGGAATTTAGGGACCACAATGGAAATAAGTCAGATTTTTTTCTGATATCCCTGTCATGTTTTTAAAATATACAGTGCCTTCGGGAAGTATTCAGACCGCTTGAGTTTTTCCACATTTTGTTAGAATACAGGCTCATTCTAAAATTGATTCAATCTTTTTTTCCCCCTCACCAATCTACACACCGTACCCCATAATGACAAAGCAAATACAGTTTTTTAGACATTTTTGCTAATTTATCAAAATAAAAAAAAAGGAAATATCACATTTACATAAGTATTCAGATCCTATACTCAGTACTCTGTTGAAGCACCTTTGGCAGCGATTACAGCCTTAGAGTCTTCTTGGGTATGACGCTACAAGCGTGGCACACCAGCATTTGGGGAGTTTCTCCCATTCTTCTCTGTAGATCCTCTCAAGCTCTGTCAGGTTGGATGGGGAGCGTCGCTGCACAGCTATTTTCAGGTCTCTCCAGAGATATTCGATCAGGTTCAAGTCCGGACTCTGGCTGGGGTACTCAAGGACATTCAGAGACTTGTCCCAAAGCCACACCTGCATTGTCTTGGCTGTGTGCTTAGGGTCGTTGTCCTGTTGGAAGGTGAACCTTCGCCTGCGTCTGAGGTCCAGGGCGCTGTGTAGCAGATTTTCATCAAGAATCTCTCTGTACTTTGCTCCGTTCATCTTTGCCTAGTTCCTGACTAGTCTCCCAGTCCTTGCCGCTGAAAAACATACCCACAGCATGATGCTGCAACCACTATTCTTCACCGTAGGATGGTGCCAGGTTTCCTCCAGACGTGACGCTTGGCATTCAGGCCAAAGAGTTCAATCTTGGCTTCATCAAACCAGAGAATCTTGTTTCTCATGGTCTGAGAGTCTTTAGGTGACTTTTGGCAAACTCCAAGCAGGCTGTCATGTGCCTTTTACTGAGGAGTGGCTTTTGTCTGGCCACTCTACCATAAAGGCCTGATTGAGGGAGAGCTGCAGAGATGGTTGTCCTTCTGGAAGATTCTCCCATCTCCACAGAGAATCTCTAGTGCTCTGTCAGAGTGACCATCGCATTCTTGGTCTACACCTGCTTCAAAGTGCTTCTACATCTGCTTTGCTTGCTGTTTGGGGTTGTAGGCTGAGGTTTCTATACAGCACTTTTTGACATCAGCTGATGTAAGAAGGGCTTTATAAATACATTTGATTGATTGATTGGTCACCTCCCTGACCAAGGCCCCTTTCCCCTAATTGCTCAGTTTGGCTGGGCGGCCAGCTCTAGGAAGAGTCTTGGTGGTTCCAAACTTATTCCATTTAAGAATGATGGAGGCCACTGAGTTCTTGGGCACCTTCAATGCTGCAGAAATGTTTTGGTATCCTTCCCCAGATCTGTTTCTTGACACAATCCTGTCTCGGAACTCTACGGACAATTCCTTCGACTTCATGGCTTGGTTTTTGCTCTGACATGCACTGTCATCGGTGGGACCTTGTATAGACAGGTGTGTGCCTTTCCAAATCATGACCTCATCCCGTCAGTTGAGGATGCCTGGTCATTCTTTAAAAGTAACTTCCTCACCATTTTAGATAAGCATGCTCCGTTCAAAAAATGCAGAACTAAGAACAGATACAGCCCTTGGTTCACCCCAGACCTGACTGCCCTCGACCAGCACAAAAACATCCTGTGGCGGACTGCAATAGCATCGAATAGTCCCCGTGATATGCAACTGTTCAGGGAAGTCCGGAACCAATACACGCAGTCAGTCAGGAAAGCTAAGGCCAGCTTCTTCAGGCAGAAGTTTGCATCCTGTAGCTCCAACTCCAAAAAGTTCTGGGACACTGTGAAGTCAATGGAGAACAAGAGCACCTCCTCCCAGCTGCCCACTGCACTGAGGCTAGGTAACACGGTCACCACCGATAAATCCATGATTATCGAAAACTTCAATAAGCATTTCTCAACGGCTGGCCATGCCTTCCGCCTGGCTACTTCAACCTCGGCCAACAGCCCCGCCCCCCCTCCGCTGCTCCTCGCCCAAGCCTCTCCAGGTTCTCCTTTACCCAAATCCAGATAGCAGATGTTCTGAAAGAGCTGCAAAACCTGGACCCGTTCTGGGCTTGACAATCTGGACCCTCTATTTCTGAAACTATCCGCCACCATTGTCGCAACCCCTATTACGGCCTGTTCAACCTCCTTTCATATCGTCTGAGATCCCCAAGGATTGGAAAGCTGCCGCAGTCATCCCCCTCTTCAAAGGGGGAGACACCCTGGACCCAAACTGTTACAGACCTATATCCATCCTGCCCTGCCTATCTAAGGTCTTCGAAAGCCAAGTCAACAAACAGGTCACTGACCATCTCGAATCCCACTGTACCTTCTCCGCTGTGCAATCTGGTTTCCGAGCCGGTCACGGGTGCACCTCAGCCACACTCAAGGTACTAAACGATATCATAACCGCCATCGATAAAAGACAGTACTGTGCAGCCGTCTTCCTCGACCTTGCCAAGGCTTTCGACTCTGTCAATCACCATATTCTTATCGGCAGACTCAGTAGCCTCGGTTTTTCGGATGACTGCCTTGCCTGGTTCACCAATTACTTTGCAGACAGAGTTCAGTGTGTCAAATCGGAGGGCATGCTGTCCGGTCCTCTGGCAGTCTCTATGGGGGTGCCACAGGGTTCAATTCTCGGGCCGACTCTTTTCTCTGTATACATCAATGATGTTGCTCTTGCTGCGGGCGATTCCCTGATCCACCTCTACGCAGACGACACCATTCTATATACTTTCGGCCCGTCATTGGACACTGTGCTATCTAACCTCCAAACAAGCTTCAATGCCATACAACACTCCTTCCGTGGCCTCCGACTGCTCTTAAACGCTAGTAAAACCAAATGCATGCTTTTCAACCGATCGCTGCCTGCACCCGCATGCCCGCCTAGCATCACCACCCTTGATGGTTCCGACCTAGAATATGTGGACATCTATAAGTACCTAGGTGTCTGGCTAGACTGCAAACTCTCCTTCCAGACTCATATCAAACATCTCCAATCGAAAATCAAATCAAGAGTCGGCTTTCTATTCCGCAACAAAGCCTCCTTCACTCACGCCGCCAAGCTTACCCTAGTAAAACTGACTATCCTACCGATCCTCGACTTTGGCGATGTCATCTACAAAATGGCTTCCAACACTCTACTCAGCAAACTGGATGCAGTCTATCACAGTGCCATCCGTTTTGTCACTAAAGCACCTTATACCACCCACCACTGCGACTTGTATGCTCTAGTCGGCTGGCCCTCGCTACATATTCGTCGCCAGACCCACTGGCTCCAGGTCATCTACAAGTCCATGCTAGGTAAAGCTCCGCCTTATCTCAGCTCACTGGTCACGATGGCAACACCCATCCGTAGCACGCGCTCCAGCAGGTGTATCTCACTGATCATCCCTAAAGCCAACACCTCATTTGGCCGCCTTTCGTTCCAGTACTCTGCTGCCTGTGACTGGAACGAATTGCAAAAATCGCTGAAGTTGGAGACTTTTATCTCCCTCACCAACTTCAAACATCAGCTATCTGAGCAGCTAACCGATCGCTGCAGCTGTACATAGTCTATTGGTGAATAGCCCACCCATTTTCACCTACCTCATCCCCATACTGTTTTTATTTATTTATTTTTCTGCTCTTTTGCACACCAATATCTCTACCTGTACATGACCATCTGATCATTTATCACTCCAGTGTTAATCTGCAAAATTGTAATTATTCGCCTACCTCATGCCTTTTGCACACATTGTATATAGACTCCCCCTTTGTTTTCTACTGTGTTATTGACTTGTTAATTGTTTACTCCATGTGTAACTCTGTGTTGTCTGCTCATACTGCTATGCTTTATCTTGGCCAGGTCGCAGTTGCAAATGAGAACTTGTTCTCAACTAGCCTACCTGGTTAAATAAAGGTTAAATAAAAAATTTAAAAAATGTCCAATCATTTGAATTTAACACAAGTGGACTCCAATTAAGTTGTAAAAACATCTCAAGGATGATCAATGGAAACAGGATGCACCTGAGCTCAGTTTCGAGTCTCTTAGCAAAGGGTCTGAATACTCATGTAAATAAGGTATTTTTTTATTTGGATTTTCATACATTGCAAATATTTCTAAAAATCTGTTTTTGTTTTGCCATTATGGGGTATTGTGTGTAGATTGATGAGGATTTGTATTTATTTAATCTATTTTAGAATAAGGATGTAACGTAACAAAATGTTGAAAAATTCAAGCGGTCTGAATACTTTCCGAATCAACAATTTGTACTGTGTGTGTTTTTTAACTAGAAAATAAAATCAATCAATCAAGTCAACAAAACCAGTGTTTGTAGCCAAGCCAGAGTCTTAATTAAACCGGGAAAATAACTTGCTGAGACCCATCATCAATGAGTTCTTACCCACTGTTTGGGAAACACTGCCCATGGAGTGGAACACAGCAACAGAGGCTCACACTAGGCTGTAAAATCCATGACCCCTAGGTTCATTAGTTTCTTTACCAGGTTAGTGGAACATATCTTTGACCATTCATTATATTCCTCTCAAAAACATTACCATGCTGTAGTAAAAATGTCTAGGCTAACACACAGGTCATAATCTGAACTATGCCCTTTGAAGAATATGCATGGTCTTCCATCCTCCCTGTGTCGACTCTAGTGCATCATATTCCAGAGCCTTTTAGCCCATTGATCCGAATATAAGCATCTCTGCCTGTGGTGATGTGATATACGGCGACATCAGGCGCTACTGTATATTGACCCTCATTAAACCAGCACTAGGGCTCAATGAACGGCCATCAAGTTATGGCCGAATGAGAGAGAGAGAGAGAGAGAGAGAGAGAGAGAGAGAGAGAGAGAGAGAGAGAGAGAGAGAGAGAGAGGGGCTAGGCTATAATTTTAGCATGCATACATGTTTCTGTAGAGGAGCTAAACCCCGTTCCTCTCCTCTGGGACGGTTGGTTGTCTCGGCCTGATATCAAAGGGAATACATGCCGACTCTGTTGCCATGGTGAGCCTAATTCAGCTTGGATGTCTCCTAATTGGAAAGCATGGATGGAGAAAACGAGAAAAAATAAGAGAAAAACATCAGAGTCATTATCATTAATAGGAATCAATAGTCGCTGGCCTAGGTGCTCGGGCTGTGGCAGTATCGATAGGTGAAGGGGGAGAGGTGAGGGGGGAGGAATCAGAGGAGAGCTGTGACAGGGGGAGGGAGGGAGGAAGGGGGTTCATACAAATCAATGGAGGAGCCTTTAACTTAAATGATTGCCGCTCAGAGTAGAAAAGCCAGGTAGAGAAATACTTTAAAGCTGAACGTACCGTATACCACAGATAATTTACATACTCAGGGTCCGCTCTCTCTAGTTGTCAGTGTTTTACCACCTGACGTTCTGTGCACTAAATGGCAGTGTGAGTGCATTACAGTACCGTGAGGTGGGAAGGCAGGGGCACTTACTTCTGTCAATGCTGTAGGTGGGAGCTAGCCTTTTGTTCATAACGCTATAAAAACAAATGGAACTGTAAATGTCAATCTCCAATTTCATGCACAAAAATGCAGCATTGCAGAATGGAATGAGAAGATCTAAAACTCCACTCTGTCTGTTAAACCAACAAACGAAGAAACAACAAGTCAATTGGAAATAGAGGTCGACCGATTAATTGGAATGGCCGATTAATTAGGGCCGATTTCAAGTTTTCATAACAATCGGAAGTTGGTATTTTTGAGCGCCGATATTGCCGATTTTTAATATATTTTTTTTTATACCTTTATTTAACTAGGCAAGTCAGTTAAGAACACATTCTTATTTTCAATGACGGCCTAGGAATGGTGGGTTAACTGCCTTGTTCAGGGGCAGAACGACAGATTTTCACCTTGTCAGCTCGGGGGATCCAATCTTGCAACCTTACAGTTAATTAGTCCAACGCTCTAACCACCTGCCTCTCATTGCACTCCACGAGGAGCCTGCCTGTTACGCGAATGCAGTAGAAGCCAAGGTAAGTTGCTAGCTAGCATTAAACTTATCTTATAAAAAACAATCATAATCACTAGTTATGCACATGGTTGATGATATTACTAGTTTATCTAGCGTGTCCTGAGTTGCATATAATCGATGCAGTGCGTAGCGTTGCTCCAATGTGTACCTAACCATAAACACCAATGCCTTAAAATCAATACACAGAAGTATATATTTTTAAACCTGCATATGTAGCTAAAAGAAATCCAGTTTAGCAGGCAATATTAACCAGGTGAAATTGTGTCACTTCTCTTGCGTTCATTGCACGCAGAGTCAGGGTATATGCAACAGTTTGGGCAGCCTGGCTCATTGCGAACGAATTTGCCAGAATTTTACGTAATTATGACATAACATTGAAGGTTGTGCAATGTAACAAGAATATTTAGACTTAGGGATGCCACCTGTTAGATAAAATACCGAACGGTTCCGTATTTCACTGAAATAAATGTTTTGTTTTCGAAATGATAGTTTCCGGATTCTAACATATTAATGACCAAAGGCTCGTATTTGTGTGTTATTATAATTAAGTCTATGATTTGATAGAGCAGTCTGCCTGAGCGATGCTAGGCAGCAGCAGGCTCGTAAGCATTAATTCAAACAGCACTTTCATGCGTTTTGCCAGCAGCGCTTCGCAAGCACATCGCTGTTTATGACTTCAAGCCTATCAGCCTAATGGCTGGTGTAACCGATGTGAAATGTCTAGCTAGTTAGCGGGGTACTCGCTAAAAGCGTTTCAAATGTCATTCGCTCTGAGACGTAGTTATTCCCCTTAACCTGCATGGGTAACGCTGCTTCGAGTGTGGCTGTTGTCGATGTGTTCCTGGTTCGATCCCAGGTAGGGGCGAGGAGAGGGACGGAAGCTATACTGTTACACTGTGTAACGGTTTTCTTTAGGTGAAGGAGAGGCGGACCAAAATGCAGCGTGGTGGTTATTCATGTTCTTTAATTTATAAAGACACTACACATGAAATAACTAACAAAAACAACAAACGTGAGAAAACCTAAAACAGTCCTATCTGGTGCAAACACAAAGACAGGAACAATCACCCACAAACAGTGAAACCCAGGCTACCTAAGTATGATTCTCAATCAGAGACAACTAATGACACCTGCCTCTGATTGAGAACCATACTAGGCCGAAACATAGAAATAACCCAAAACATAGAAGAACAAACAGACTGCCCACCCAACTCACGCCCTGACCATACTAAATAAATACAAAACTACTAAAAAACATACTAAAAAAATACAAAAGGTCAGAACGTGACACACTGGCAATACTATAGTGACTATAAGAACATCCAATAGTCAAAGGTATATGAAATACAAATGGTATAGAGAGAAATAGTCCTATAAATACTATTTTAACTACAACCTAAAACCTCTTACCTTGGAATATTGAAGTCTCATGTTAAAAGAAACCACCAGCTTTCAAATGTCCTCATGTTCTGAGCAAGGAACTCAAACGTTAGCTTTTTTACATGGCACATATAGTACTTTTACTTCTCCAACACTTTGTTTTTGCATTATTTAAACCAAATTGAACATGTTTCATTATTTATTTGAGGCTAAATGGATTTTATTGATGTATTATATGAAGTTAAAATAAGTGTTCATTCAGTATTGTTGTAATTGTCATTATTACAAATACATTTTAAAAAATCGGCCAATTACTCGGTATCTGCTTTTTTGGTCCTCCAATAATCGGTATCGGTATCAGCGTTGAAAAATCATAATCGGTCGACCTCTAATTGGAAACCATATTTGTGATCTCGTGATCCCACATTTCTTTGTCTATACTGTACGTGGAATAGATCAGTAGCATCTCTTGATCTATAATCAGTCATAACAGCACAATACTGCAGTGTGTCAATGGCAGTACTTTTGATACATGAGGGATGGTAATGCAATGTCAGCCTTTGAGGGGGGTGTTAGGTCATCACTGAATAAACCTTCCTACAGTGAATCTGTTATTATTGTGTTCTGTCTGATACATTAGGTTCACTTTCCATTAATCTCCTTCCCAAACACTTCAGCCCAAATGCACTTTGCGCAATAGCCAGGGGACGAGGTTAACTTTCCACAAATAACTTTGTGAAAATACCACAGATAACAGCACCTGCTGCTGGTTTAGGTCAGTTCCCCCTACAAAACTCTAAAAAGGTTCAAGACACAAATAAGGACTTTCCTTCCTTCCCAACTCGAAAAAAAGGTTCCCCTATCATTTATCCATGTCAAATTATTTTAAATTAAAATGGAGAATGAATAATTGATTTATTCATTAGTGGAAGATGACATCCTGTAAGAGTTAATAAAACTTCATCTCTAAAAATGGCCTTGAGACATACATCCCCCTGTAATTCATCATGCGAGTTAGTTTCCTGTGTTGCATCTTCTATTCACTTCAGTCATGACTCGTGACTGAAACAAACTATTGAAGAATTCATACACTGAAGAGTATGTTTTGCACAGTGTTTCCAATACATAGAAAGCCTGCATTTTGTTCATATCAACTGATGTTCTTACCAGTCAATATTTACAGTAAAATACACTACTAGTACATCATACTGTATGCACCTCTCTATATACTCCTGCGCCAACAGGTTGCAAGAGGCTAGTCTTCTTTTGCAATCACATTCATAGTAGCTTTTCCTCAGACTGAGCAACCCACATCTGTCACACCCTGGTCTTAGTATTTTGTGTTTTCTTTATTATTTTGGTCAGGCTAGGGTGTGACATGGGTTTTGTGTGTGTGGTGTGTTTTGTCTTGGGGTTTTCGTACGTATTGGGATTGTGGCTTAGTGGGGTTTTCTAGGTAAGTCTATGGCTGTCTGGAGTGGTTCTCAATCAGAGGCAGGTGTTTTTCGTTGTCTCTGATTGGGAACCATATTTAGGCAGCCATATTCTTTGAGTGTTTCGTGGGTGATTGTTCCTGTCTTTGTTGTCACCAGATAGGTTGTTTAGGTTTTCACACATTTATTGTTTTGTTAGTTTATTCATGTATAGTTTTCTTCATTAAAAAACATGAATAACCACCACGCTGCATTTTGGTCCGCTTCTCCTTCACCTAAAGAAAACCGTTACAACATCCAGTGATCCAGAGGGAATACAAAGAGGATAAGAGATCCCCAAATCACCCTTCATATTCCCTCTATGCAATCATTACACATCTCCCCCAGGAGAACCACATTGGTTCAACAACTCTGTTTCTGTTTTCCACAAGAGAGCGGCTAGCACTGATTATGGCTTTTACATATTGGAGGAGTGGAGGAACAAATGTGAAAGCTTATTTTCCTGGTCCCCTCTGGGCCACGTTTCTCCCATTACCTCTACGTCTCCCTTGAAATAATGTATGCGTCCCAAATGAGTACTCATTTTGTTTTGACCAGAACCCTGTAGTAGCGTGCTAGGGGGAATAGGGTGTCATTTAGGATGCAGATAATGCCACATTGTCTCCACTGAACCTTCCCCTATATCACATCACCACGGTGCTCTCCTCTGTCTGAGACTGAGACCTTATTGTTCACACAGAGCCCAAACAAATACAACGCCGGTTTACCGGACCATTTCCCTGAGAATCTCCATTGAAAGCTATTTTTTTTGTCCAGGACTAGGCTTTGTAATCTGTGTCCGGGAAACCGGCCCCCCAGTATCTAGAATAGATCTTAGTAACAAAGCTTCATCTGAAATGTCATTGCCAGAATCCATAAATGAAATTGTGTAATGAAGCATATATGGGACTGTATGAAGTGAAGGTCTTCAGTTAAAACATTCTACTGCAATGGTTTTACAAGTTGGATTGTACAACCCAGAATGATGGGTTTGAAAGGATGAAGTGTCTGATTTTGTGTTGATTTGATTTACAACCCACAATGAAGGGTTTGAAAGTGTCTGTGGTTTTATGAGTTGACTTTGTTTACTTACTCCTTTGATAGTTTAAGTAATAACCAAATTAATACAATGTAATAATAATTATCACAGTGAGTGATAAGAGGTAATGTGATGGAAAATGTTTGCTTTTCTAATAACCAATTTCTGTGTTTATGCAAGTGACTGATTGATCATCCTGGGAGGAATCCTCACTATCAGTATCTGCAATTTGGCAGTACGCCCAGAACCTTGTTTTGTGAACAGAAAGGATATCTGTTTCAAGGTCTCAGCGTGGAGAGAATAAGCCTTGTGAGGTATTGGTCAGTCACATGCATGAACCAAATGTTAATGACAAATTAATTATGAATAAGCTAAATCGTGCAAATATAACTTGTCTGTGTAAGCAGCATATAAGAGAACTAACGGGACTGCCCTGGGGGAGCTCCTGACTGACATGTGTACATGATGCATTGAGTTGGTTGGAACCTCTCCAGCATGCTGATAACAAAGAATGATTCATTTAATATTGACTTCAGGTGTCCCTGGTGGTAATTTCCACGACACTAGGATGGATGAACACCGTAAATACCAGTACATACACAAAATGCTCTGCTTGCATGTATTGCTGATTTAACAAACAAAACCCTAAGCACTATCAGAGGGAGAGCGAGAGAGTGAGGATTATTGGAAATGTTAGATCATCTCTCCTCCAATAAACAGCAGTACTAAATCCAGTTGTAGAATTACACCAGTGGTTCTTTGGTCACTCTATCCACAATCACATTTTGCTCTACCATCCTCTATAGGTCAAGTATCCCCAGGTTTACCCATAACCCAGGTTGAGAACCACTGAATTCCACCATTAAAAACCCTGTTTTGGAGGACAGGAAGTGGGCATTTGGGACCCAAATTAGTGACTGTGATGTGGTGGTTCCAGGAAGCCTTGGGAAGTTACACTTTATGACTAACCAACTGCTCATTACTGGGCTGGGACACATTCTTCTATTACAATAGGCTCTGAGATGGAGCTGAACTTTCTGTATAGTCTGTCTAAATTTAAAAGGTAATAAACCCATAGCTTCTCCAGTGTAGTCTCCATGTGAGACAGTGCCACCTGCTGGTGATAAATATATATACTACTGGTATTCAAGTACACAAAGTATATCTGTATTTTAATGAACAAAATGCAAACATCGATCATAATTTCATGCAAATGATTTACTGTTACATGTCCCAATATAATATTGAGAACATATTGAAACTGAAATACTAGGAATCTATAAAGGATCTGTTGCAAAATCAAATCCCATACAAAACCAGTAGTGAATCCTTCAGACAAGCTTTTCAGACATTGGTGAAACACAGCGACACATTAGTCACCCCAAACGCAAAAGAGTTTGAGAAATACCCATCTGCCCTCTGTCTTCCACTGCTATGCAGTGCAGGGCACATAGTTCAGGTCAAACTCTGGCTCAGCGAAGTCCAGGTTGAGGGTGGGTGGGTGGCAAAATGCTGTGGTAGCAGGCCAGAGCAGTGAAGGCTGCCTCTAGGGCCCCGGCAGCCCCCAGGAGAAGCCCCATGGCCCCTTTAGTGGAGGGAACAGCCAGGGTGGCGGCGTGCTGCTGGAACAGTCTCTTGATGGCAGTGTTCTCTTCAGAATCACCTAGTGGTGTAGAGGTGGCATGTGCATTCCCATATGTCACATGGGCTGGTTCCACACCAGTGTCTCAGAGTGCTGCAGACATGCACCTGGAAGAAGAACAGGAGAATGAAAGTGGACTGTAAAAATGCCATGACTTCAAATATGTTCACAATTTCATTTAAAAAAATCATTAAAAAAAGTTTTAAAATAGGCTTAAGATTTTTAAATGTTTTATGTCATGGTCAAGTTGATAGATTTTGATATTGGTACTGGCTACAGTACATCTCAATGATTCCTTAACACAAATAGTATGCACCTGGTGAAAGAGTGCTATAAACCCCATCCATGACTATTACCTGATGGCTCCATCTCCGTCAGCAGTGGGGGCTGTGATGTGGCTGGCGTCCCCTGACAGGCCATACCCCAGCATACACCCTGGCCCCCCTCCTCACAGCATGCTCCCACTCCTCCAGGAACACCACCGCAGACCCTTCACCCATCACAAACCCACCCCTCTCTGGGTGTAAGGGCCGTGATGCCAGCCTGGGCTGGTCGTTCCAATGGGTACCCAAAGCCCTTCAAGTAAATGTAAAAGTTGAATTACACCCACATAGCAGTCAATACCAACTGGAATCCATGAACATATAAATGGCGTAGGCATATCTTAATACATATGTAAAATGTATAAAAAGGACAGACTAGATGTGTACTAACAACAACAATAACACACAAAAAAACAAATATCCTGGAATCTTCAAGATTTACCTCGCCCTCGCAAACCCCGCAATTGACAGAGTTCCCACACAGGCTTCTGTCCCACACACTACCATGGCGACAGCGTCTCCGTGGGCAATGAACCTGGCTGCGTCACCGAGGGCATGGTCTCCAGTTGTGCAGGCGGTGGACACGGCGTGGTTGGGGCCTTTTAGTTTGTGCTTAATGCTGACGTGACCTGCAGCCATGTTGACCAGGATACGAGGCACAAAGGGGCTGACCTAGAATACAATCATAGTCCCTGTGCCCAAGAACACAAAGACAACCTGCGTAAATGACTACAGACCCGTAGCACTCACGTCCATAGCCATGAAATGCTTTGAAAGGTTGGTAATGGCTCACATCAACACCATTATTCCAGAAACCCTAGACCCACTCCAATTTGCATACCGCCCAAACAGATCCACAGTGGATGCAATCTCTATTGCACTCCACACTGCCCTTTCCCACCTGGACAAAAGGAACACTTATGTGAGAATGCTATTCATTGACTACAGCTCAGCGTTCAACACCATAGTGCCCTCAAAGCTCATCACTAAGCTAAGGATCCTGGGACTAAACACCTCCCTCTGCAACTGGATCCTGGACTTCCTGACAGGCCACCCCCAGGTGGTGAGGGTAGGTAGCAACACATCTGCCATGCTGATCCTCAACACTGGAGTTCGCCAGGGGTGCTTGCTCTGTCCCCTCCTGTACTCCCTGTTCACCCACGACTGCATGGCCAGGCACAACTCCAACACCATCATTAAGTTTGCAGACGACACAACAGTGGTAGGCCTGATCACCGACAACGATGAGACAGCCTATAGGGGGGAGGTCAGAGACCTGGCCGGGTGGTGCCAGAATAACAACCTATCCCACAATGTAACCAAGACTAAGGAGATGATTGTGGACTACAGGAAAAGTAGGATCGAGCACGCCCCCCATTCTCATCGATGGGGCTGTAGTAGAACAGGTGGAGAGCTTCAAGTTCCTTGGTGTCCACATCAGCAACAAACTAGAATGGTCCAAACACACCAAGACAGTCATGAAGAGGGCACAACAAAGCCTAATCCTCCTCAGGAAACTAAAACGATTTGGCATGGGTCCTGAGATCCTCAAAAGGTTCTACAGCTGCAACATCGAGGGCATCCTGACTGGTTGCATCACTGCCTGGTAAGGCAACTGCTAGGCCTCTGACCGCAAGGCACTACAGAGGGTAGTGCGTACGACCCAGTACATTACTGGGGCTAAGCTGCCTGCCACCCAGGACCTCTACACCAGGCGGTGTCAGAAGAAGGCCCTAAAAATTGTCAAAGACCTCAGCCACCCCAGTCATAGACTGTTCTCTCTACTACCGCATGGCAAGCAGAACCGGAGTGCCAAGTCTAGGACAAAAAGGCTTCTCAACAGTTTTTACCCCCAAGCCATAAGACTCCTGAACAGGAAATCAAATGGCTACCCGGACTATTTGCATTGTGTGCAAAGCCAAAGCCTATTTTTACGCTGCTGCTACTCTCTGTTTATCATATATGCATAGTCACTTTAACTATACATTCATGTACATACTACCTCAATCGGGCCGACCAACCAGTGCTCCCGCACGTTGGCTAACCTGCATTGTGTCCCGCCACCCGCCAAACCCTCTTTTACGCTACTGCTACTTTCTGTTCATTATATATGCATAGTGACTTTAACCATATCTACATAAACATACTACTTCAATCAGCCTGACTAACCGGTGTCTGTATGTAGCCTCGCTACATCCTCGCTACTGTGTATATAGCCTGTCGTTTTACTGTTGTTTCATTTCTTTACTTACCTATTGTTTACTTAATACCTTTTTTGCACTATTGGTTAGAGCATGTAAGTAAGCATTTCACTATAAGGTTTTCTTTATTCCATGTGCAACTCTGTGTTGTTGTTTGTGTCACACTGCTATGCTTTATCTAGGCCAGGTCGCAGTTGCAAATGAGAACTTGTTCTCAACTAGCCTACCTGGTTAAATAAAAGGTGAAATAAAAAATAAAATAAAAAATAGAATAAATCATACCAAGTTTGATGATTCTGTTATAATCAGTGAAAACGTTATTGATTTATATAGCTTTAAATTGCATTTTATAGATGTTGTGTATTTCTATCATGTCAAAACTGGATTTTTTTCCCTCAAAACAAAGGTTGTAAAAGTATGCTAGACATTTATAGAATAAATCATATCTAGTTTGATGTTTATATGACAAACGGTGAATTAGTTATTGATTTATACAGTTTTAAATGGCATTTGATAGATTTTATGTATTTCTATCAAGTCAAAACTGTAATTTTTCCTCAAAACAAAGGTTGTAAAACTATGCTAGACATTTATAGAATAAACCATATCTAGTTTTATGTTTCTGTGACAATCAATGAATTTGTTATTTTAAATGGCTTTTGGCAAATGGCTTATGAATGTCTATTGAAAGTCCGAATGTGTGAATATAAAACCAACTTGACCGCGTTATCATATCCTTACTGCTCCATCTGTGTCCCTGGACCCAGGCTGTCAATGACTGATCCCTCACCAACACGACAACATAACAGGCTATTAGTGTTGTAATTTGTCCAACTACGAAATACACCTCCCTGAATCATCTATTTGCCACTTACCACGTGAAAGCGACGATTATTATGTCATTATACCTCTGAAATCCTCTGCAAATGTCAAATGTGTCTTGGTCACACACTGGCATCCAAGCAAGTGAGTTCATTCAACGGGGATACTATCGTATTGCCTGATACCATACATTGAACATAGAAGTGTAGATTACAATTTATATACAACAAAACAATGTCAATTAATGTATACATTTGGGAAATATTGATTTATGGATGTCATTACCATATTTTACATCGATTTCTGAATAGTTTTTATTTTTAATATTCGTGATTTGTTCAGGCATTGCAATGGCAGCTATTTGGATTATTTACTTGAAGTAAATGAAATCGTCGTTCATATAGCTAGCTACCCTATGGAGTAAAATACGTCCAGGGAAAGAGGTTGTAGCAGAGAGGACATGGCTGAGTCTCAAGGATTCTCAACACTATGCGAAAATTCGAATGAAGTGTTTCTAGACGTCGCGAAATTGTTGATCACCTATGCCGACAACATTCTTAGGTAATACTGTCTGTGCTTGAATGTAAGCGGAAAAGATTGCCTAGCTAACTTTGCTAGTTAGCTTATAATGCTAGCTTCCTTACTAACTAACTTAGATTCTTTAGCTCATAGTTATACATTATGCAGTGTCATCTTGTTGAAAAGAAAATGGAAATATGAGGCGACTACAAGCTACTGAAAGGGGCAAAGCTGTCATCCGCTCGAGTTGCGAGCGCTTGTTACATTGTAACGGCATTTATTTTCCTATTGGAAACGATTGTAACAAATGTAACTACTTATCTCTAACTCAACTTTATCTCATGCAGCTGCTGAGTAACGTATGAAAATTGCTTTAAAGGAACTCAAAGACCTGCCTGTTCTTTATACCGACATAACATACAATGCCTTGCAAAAATATTCAGACCCCTTGCCTGTTGGATTTCATTTAAATTGAAAAATAGTCATCGACACAATCATGTCTAAGTGGATTTCATTTTTTTTTATTAATAAAATGTAATAACTAAAATATAGTCGTATTCAGCTCCCTAAGTCAATACGTGTTAGGAAAACCCTTTAGCATCGATTACAGCTGTCTTCTTGGGCAGCTGCAAAATGCAGAATTTGCTCCTCCATTTCCTTGTTGCTAAAATTTTAATTGTTCGCCTAATTTCAGTTTGATAAAACAATGTATAGTGTAGATAATCATTGTACCATCTCTAAACCGCTGTGAAATATTTGCAATAACCTAAAATATGGTATTTTCTGCTTTATTTAAGCTAGTGTACAAAACCTAAAGTAACATACTGACCACACCGCTCCTATCCCGTGCACAAGCGTTGCGAAATAAATGTACACATGCATGTTATTCAATCATTGCGCCAACGAGCGTCTGCCCGTTGCCAAGCGCTAAAATAGAAGTCAGTTCTATTTGTGACACCTTGTGCAAGCCCTGCCTCTCCCATCTCCTCATTGGTTAAACCCACTTGGGTGATTGAAAGATGAACAGAGGTCGGTTGTTGTGGTAATACTATGAAAGTTAGATGCCAATCGCCATATAAATTAGCGATCACGACACACAGGTTGAAATATCAAAACTCTGACCCAATTATAGTAATTTAGTCAAAAAGCATTAAACATTTATGGTAATTTAGCCAGCTAGCTTGCTGGTGCTAGCTCATTTGTCCTGGGATATAAATGTTTAGTTGTTTTACCTGAAATCCACAAGGTCCTCTACTCTGACAATTAATACACACATAAACCGGTCAACCGAATCGTTTCTAGTCATTTCTCCACCTTCCAGGCTTTTTCTTCTTTGGACTTTATATGGCATTAGATGCCAAACTTTCATAGTATTACCACGACGACCAACCGACCTTCTCTTTCAATCACCCACGTGGGTATAACCAATGAGGAGATGGCACGTGGGTATCTGCTTCTATAAACCAATGAGGAGATGGGAGAGGCAGGACTTCGTCACAAATAGAACTGACTTCTAATTTAGCGCTTGGCAACGCAGACGCAATGGTTGAATAACATGTATGTGTACATTTACTTTTGCGACGTGAGCGGTGTGTGTTAGTTCTATGTTAATTTGGTCGGTCCTCCAAAAAGTTACGTATTGCAGCTTTAATGTTATGGGAGTTGTCTTGAGTGTTTCTGGGTAAATCTCTACTCGATTTGCACGCCTGGATTGTGCAATATTTGCCCATTTTATTATTTTCAAAATTATTCAAGGTCTGTCAAGCTGTTGTGGGATCATGGCTACACAGCAATTGTCATGTCTTGTCATAGATTTTAAAGCAGATTTGTCAAAACTGTAACTTGGCCACTCCAGAAAGTTCAGTCTTCTTGGTAAGCAACTCCAGTGTAGATTTGGCCTTGTATTTTAGGTTGTCCTGCTGAAAGGTGAATTCCTCTTCCAGTGACTGGTGTATGACAGACTGACTGAAGCAGGTTTTCCTCTATCATTTTGCATGTGCTTAGATCCACCCCATTTCCTTTTATTCTGGAAAAACTCTCCATTATTTGCCAATGTCAAGCATACCATACCATGATTCAGCCACCACCATGCTTGAAAATAAGGAGGCAGTTACTCAATTATGTGTTGGCTTTGCCCCAAACATAAGGCTTTACATTTAGGCCAAATTATGTATTCCTTTGTTGTGTTTTTTGTTGTTGTTGCAGCAGTATTACTTTAGTTCCTTATAGCATACAAGATGCATGTTTTGGAATATTTTTATTCTGTATATTTCTATTATTTTCACTCTGTCATTTAGGTTATTATTGTGGTGTTCCTACAATGTTGTTCCACCCTCATTTTTCTCCCATCACAGCCATTGAACTCTAGCCATTTTAAAATTAAGAATGGCCTCATGGTATTTTGTTAATTTAACCTTCATTTAACTAGGCAAGTCAGATAAGAACAAATTCTTATTAACAATGACTTCCTATCCCGCCCGACTCTGGGCCAATTGTGCGCCGCCCTATGGGACTCCAAATCACGGCTGGTTGTGATACAGCCTGGAATCAAACCAGGGTGTCTGTAGTGACGCCTCTAGCACTGAGATGCAGTGCCTTTGACCGCTGCGCAACGCTGGAGCCCCCAGTAACATCCCTGAGCAGTTTCATTCCTGTCCTGCAGCTCAGTTCAGAAGGACAACCATCTTTGCTGTGTCTGGGTGGTTGAATACATAAACAAAAGCATAGTTATCTTGACCATGCTTAAGGAGATATTCAATGTCTGATTTTGTTTTTAAAGTTTTAATTTAAAACAATTTGTTATTATTACCCATCTACCAATCCTTGCCCTCTTTTACGAGGCTTTTGAAAAGCTCCCTGATCTTTGTAGTTAAATTCAATACTTGTTTGAGGGACCTGACAGATGTTGTATGTATGGGGGACAGAGGAAGGGTTAGTCATTCAAAAATGTCAACCTGTATTATATCACACGGAGAGTCCATTTGATTTGTTCAGCCAAATTGTATTCCTGGGCTAATTTAGGCTTGCCTAAACAGAAGGGCTGAATACGTATGCAACAAATACAAAATTCATAATTTTAAATCTTAAAAAATAGTTTTTCTTCCACTGATGAGTATTTTGTGTGGATTGACACATTACAATCCATTTTAATCCCACTGCATCACAAAACGTTAAGAAATCCACAGGGTCTGAATACTTTTGCCAGGCACTGTGCATCCAATACATTTTCACTAGCTAAGATATTTGTGAATGTCCTTGCAGGAATCCCAATGAAGGCAAATACAGGTCTATTCGAATAGGGAACCCTACATTTTCCACCAAACTCCTTCCTATCAGAGGGGCAGTGGAGTGCCTCTTTGAGATGGGCTTTGAGGAGGTAGGCTACTGTTGTCATCCTTATTCTAAAAACACACTGATTGAATGTCATTGAAATGTCATGAAAGATGTATGCATGACTGCCTTTGAAAAGTTCTCCATAAGTAAACATGCCAGAAGCCTAGATACATGTCTTTTGGGATGCATTTTTATCTGGATGTCTCCCTCTCTCCTCAGGCTGAAACTCACCTGGTGTTCCCCAAGTCTGCCTCTGTGGACCAGCTGAGGAGAATCCGGGAGTCCATCGCTGCAGAAAGGGATCAGAGACTGGGTGTGGGGCAGCCCCAACAGTCTCCTGTGACAGCAAGTGCCACAGCCCTAGCCTCAGCTCCGGCCTCGGCAGCAGCCCAGGGTCCACCTGTTACTGCCAGCCTGGCAGCTAGACAAACCCCTGCACAAGCACCCTCCTTGGTAAAGCTTCAGTCTTGTGTGATAATTTCTCTTTGATACAAATAAAAAATACAAAAGAGTATTTTATTAGGATCCCCATTAGCTGTTGCAAAAGCAGCAGCTCCTCTTCCTGGGGTCCACATGAAACATAATACAGAACATCATTAGACAAGAACAGCTCAAGGACAGAACTACATACATGTTCTGACTTTGTCAGTAAACAATTGCATCCCTTCAATTGAACTCTCTCTCATCTGTCTCTCACCCCCCCCTCTCTCCCTTTTTAATCTATCTCTTTCCCTCTGTTTCTGTTCATCAGGAAAGCAGTATGATCTTCCTGACCACCCTCCAGTCTAACTTCCAGCATGTGATGGAGTATGAGAACTCAGAGCTACAGCAGAAGGCTTTAGGTGTTATACCACACCAGCAGCTGACCACCACAGCCAAGGAGAAACTACAGCAGGCCAAGCAGGCCGATCCAGGTAACACCAACCCCGTAGTTCAGAGTTCCTATTCAGGTTTAACCTCGTTCCCAGTCTCAATTGCTATTGCTGGTTGGCAGATGAGATGAATTCCGGCTAAACCAGTTCTACTGTGCTTTATAAACGCTGGGTGGATTGCATCATAGATGTTGAACTTCACATGGTGCACTGTGTTGGTACAGTTTTTCTTAATGATACTGAGTGCTAAAATAAGCTTGATTGCAATGAAAAACTCACAACAACAAACCAGTGATTTGGCTCATCTTCAGGGGTGCAAACTAGTCACCTTTTGGTGAAATTCGCCTTTTTGAATCTAAAATAGTACGTCATTCGTGTAGATCCAATGAGAAGTTTGGGGGTGGGGGGCTTTGGCTGACTACTGGCTGTATGCGAACGAGTGATACGCGTTTGGAGCAATACTGGATGTATCCAAGGCTTAGCCAATCGTTCACGTAACAGAATGCAGCATGTGACTGAAGAGAGAAGAGACAACCAATTTGTTAGTTACAACCGCATCAGTGCACGCTCTGGAAAGAGCCGTAAAATCAGTGGCCAATGATAGTTGCATTTGAGATCAGCAGTGCGGGTAATTTTAGCACTTATTGTTGGTTTAACGAGACATTACCTAAGCTGGCCAATATTAGCTTCAATAGGCGTAATAATAATTAAAACGACAACAAGAACACTTGCTACTTCACTCGACACAGAATAAAGGAGCAAACTCTTCAGACTCTTCAGAGCTTGTAATCAGATGTTTATTGTATTTCTGGATGTCCATGAACATTTTTTATTTTATTTTTAATTTGACCCCTTTTTCTCCCCAATTTCGATAGTTTTAGTAGCTACTATCTTGTCTCATCGCTACAACTCCCATACAGGCTCGGGAGAGACGAAGGTTGAAAGTCATGCGTCCTCCGATACACAACCCAACCAAGCTGCACTGCTTCTTAACACAGCGCGCATCCAACCCGGAAGCCAGTTTGTCGGAGGAAACACTGTGCACCTGGCAACCTTGGTTAGCGCGCACTGCGCCCGGCCCGCCACAGGAGTCGCTGGTGCGCGATGAGACAAGGACATCCCTACCAGCCAAGCCCTCCCTAACCCGGGCGACGCTAGGCCAATTGTGCGTCGCCCCACGGACCTCCCGGTCGCGGCCGGTTACGACAGAGCCTGGGCGCGAACCCAGGGTCTCTGGTGGCACAGCTGGCGCTGCAGTACAGTGCCCTTAACCACTGCGCCACCCGGGAGGCCGTCCATGAACTTTAAAGACATTTGTTCTTGCTTTGACCTTATTCCTGTTTCTCTCCGGTCTTCAGATTGCAACCTGAGTGAAGAGGACCTACTGGTGCTGGAGCTGCTCCGCTGGTTTAAAGGGGATTTCTTCTCCTGGGTGGACTGCCTGCCGTGCAACCACTGTGGGGGTCCAACCCAGTCCTCAGGCCCACTGGCCCCTTCTACAGAGGACCTTCGCTGGGGAGCCCAGAGGGTAGAGAACCATCACTGTCAGGCCTGTAACCAGTCTACCAGGTTCCCCAGGTGGGTTCAATTAGTCAGTGTTTTCTCTATCATTATATATCCCACCTGTTCCAAAGAAGAGCTGGAACGTGATCCTACATGGCCAGTTGGTAGGAGCGTGGCGCTAACAATTCCAAGGTCGTGGGTTCAATTTCTGCAGGGATTTTAATAAAAAATGTATGCACTCACTACTGTATGTCACATTGGATAAAACATCTGCTAAGCTACATATTAAGACATCACTCCTGTGTGCAGGTACAACAACCCTGAGAAGCTGCTGGAAACCAGGAGAGGGCGCTGTGGGGAGTGGGCCAACTGTTTCACCCTGTGCTGCAGAGCCCTGGACCTGGAGGCCAGGTATATCTGGGACAGCACAGGTACTGTAACTCTATTCATTCATGTTAAAGCACAGAAGCTGTTACTGGAGGCTCTACTAATTAAGACTGGTTCAGGAGGGGGTCTTTCGCATGTTCCTATTGTGTGACTGCTTTCCCATTCTCTGCTATTAACCCTGGAGAGGTTCATTGACTACATGGAGCTATTGGCTCCGTGGTGGTTTATCCTATTCTCAACTATTTCTAACTGGCCATAACTGTGTATCTCTGCAAATACTGTATGGCAGATATGTGGTTAATATGTTCTTCTGTTCCTTGTCCTGTCCCAGACCACGTGTGGACGGAGGTGTACTCTGCCTCTCAGCATCGCTGGCTGCACTGTGACTCCTGTGAGAACGCCTGTGACAAACCTTTGCTCTATGAGATTGGCTGGGGGAAGAAACTAGACTACGTTCTGGCTTTTTCCAAGGACCAGGTGAGGAACACACTCGCTCTCACACAGAATGTACACTTTGAAGGTGCCGGAGAGAGTAGTTGGCGTTTCCCACTGAAAATGCCGCGTTCAAACACAATAGAATAGTGAGCATTCACTTAGGCCCAATCTGTTAAAGTATGAAGCGATGCTTTACCTAATCTCTTCACCCATGCTTAGCTTGAATACACACACTTCAGAAACAAATGAGTCAATAAGTCTCTAGCTGTGGCTTGTAGAGTTTTCAGGATGTTAGGAGTGTGTTGTGCTGCAGGTGGTGGATGTGACCTGGAGGTATTCCTGTTACCACCCAGAGGTCCTGTCCAGACGGAACAAGGTCCAGGAGCCCTGGCTGCTAAACACCATCAACGGGCTCAATGCTGTGGTAGGTTCACCTCAGACCTCCACCACTTTTTAACCTCATATATTCATCACCAAACCCGTGTCTACATATGTGTAAACCGGTATAGTGCTTCACGTGTTATGAGCATATATGTTATGCAATTTGTGTAGAGAGACCTCTCATCTGGTGAGGTAGATTGTAAACATACAAGCAACTGTATTCAAAAGGAGGCTTATTAAATGTACTTTTTAAACTATACTTTTAAACTTAATGGCCCTGAATTTGCCAGTCAGCTCAAGAGATTCTGCAGCCCCTCATCCATGTTGTTCAGGGTTTGTCTATAGAGGCACCAGTCACTTTACCCAGAGCCTGATAACATTCCTATGTGTTCATCTGTAGAGGGTAGAGCTCAGTCACCCATCACTTTTTTGTATTCATGTCCAGAGGCAGCAGTCCCTGAGCTCTGAGAGGAAGAAGGAGCTGTTAGAGAGACTCCTAGTGGAGCTGGTGGAGTTTATATCTCCTAAGACACCCAAACAGGGCGAGCTGGGAGGACGCAACTCTGGCTCCCTGGCCTGGAGGAATGCCCGCGGCGAAACAGGACCAGGGACTACCCCATCGGTGAGCTTTACAGCTGTGTTACTGAGTCAAATAACTTGTTACTTCCTTGCATCTTTGTGGACCCACTGGGACCACTGATTCGAACATGTATGCATGTATGACTGTAGTCGCTTTGGATAAAAGTGTCTGCTAAATGGTGTTGTTGTTGTTATTATTATTATTATTATTATTATTATTATTATTATTATTAGTATTATTAATAATAACTGTAATGGTCCTTTGAGTCCGATATAAGACAATTGTTCCTTGGGGACCAATGGGGAAATGTCTCTTTTTTTTAAATGAATGTATTTGTGTTTCTCTCTACCAGGCTGCTGCAGCAGAGTTTGTGTTTGTTCCGACTGAGAAGGAGAAGAGTGGGAGAGTATTCCATCTGCGGTACAACTCCACCAAGGATCACTACTGCAGAGTGTCCAATGACAGTGAGGACATCCAGGGCTGGGACAAGACTGTGTGGAGGAAAGAGTCTGTCTTCAGGAAGCTGGAGAATGACTGGCACATGGTTAGTTTTTATCCATGATATATCATAAACGACAAGATGCAATGCTCTTATTGATTCAATCTAGTTCTTATATTGACACATCACTGGGATACTTTGTTGCTTTTCTGTCTTTTTAATATTGGTCAGTCTTTGATCATTAATTCAAGGGCATTCCTTTTTTGCAGAACCAATAATAAAGAAGTAGCCTTTATCAATATATCCTAACTCGTATGATGTATGTATCGCAACTGTAAATGTTTCCAAATTTCTGTTGTCTTTTTCCTGTCAGTAAATGCGCTCTGTCCTGTCAGGTATATCTAGCTCGTACAGAGGGCTCATCGTCAGGGAAGATCAGTTGGAAGTTGGACTGTGCTCCTGTAAGGATGAAGATAAAGACGGTCTCAGTCAGAGCATGCAGCCAGACCTTTCACTCTGGAACCGTCCGCTGGTGTCTGCAGTCTGGACAGAACACCACAGAGTTCTCAGGAGGTTGATGGATGATTGATAGATTTGTCTGGTTTATGTGACCCATCCCTTTCACTATTAAGTTGGAAGCATTTTTTCAAATTGACTTGAAGTGCTAATTGTATACTTAGTGATTTGTAAATGTAAAATGGATATTATGATTTGATAATCAGGTATGCTTTGCTTGTGCACTTAAATGATATATTTTTCTTCTTTATCCTGCATAACAATGGCTTTATGTTTTGTTATGTTTTTGAACACCCAGACGGGGAGATGCATTTGCTTCCGGGTCTTTCTGGATCCTCTGAGTTGGTCTTGGAGGCGGAGCTAGCCGGAGGAGAGGGCGAGTCGTCATGGCAACACTCCCAGCTGTTCCGGCGGAGTTTGAATGAGCCGGAGGAATCCTCGTTGGAAATCCTCGTTGAGATGGAGGAGGATGCTTAATGATGGAGACACTGTGCATTCGATCGCTCTGAGCAAGGCGCTGCTACGTTAATCTTCATCACGTAATGAGTAGTTATTTTGGGATGCAACATGTAGATCAGTGATTCTTCTCAGTGCCTTGCTCAAGATCAGGGGAGTCAAACTCATTCCATGGAGGGCCTAGTGTCTGCTTTTTTTCTTCTTTCAATTAAGACTTAGACTACCAGGTGAGGGGAGTTCCTTACTAATTAGTGACCATAATTCATCAATGAATTACAAGGGAGGCGTGAAAATCCAGACATACTGCCCTCCGGGGATTGAGATCAACACATGCTTAATATGATCACCTTGAATACACCGACTCTGTACATAGTCATGTATAGTATATTCATATGCGTCTTGGCACTTATGAGACAAACGAAGGGTTAGTAGTTTGGTGATGATGATGGTTGTGGGTACAGGATGGATGGTTGGGCAACTAGTCCAATAATCCTTTGGGATCTCTGTGTCTTGAATCAATAATCTTATATTGATTACAGATTTTGTAATGAGGCTGGTTGGATATTTACTGCCAGGAATGTAGCAAGACCCAGACCCAGCTTCTGTATGACACAAAAGCCTCTTATCTAGACTCTCTGCCCAGTGAGGAGTAACCTAATTCTCTTGGACCCCTTGGGAGCATATGGTGTCCAACATGGCTTTCCACCTCAAAGGGGAAAGTGGATCAATATGGCCTGGCTGCAAACCCCTGCCATAACAAGGTTCTGGCTCCTGGACATAGGAATATGACCTGTGAGCCTAAAGTCCATCTGATATGGATTTTCCACTTGTCTTTTGAAGAAAGCAATATAATATCTGTGTAATTGTTGAATGGACCCCAGAAAGCAATGTAACTATTGCTAGGTTTTTATGTCCGTATCCACTTATGGATATACAGGTATTCTATATTTTATTTGTGGTGAATGCATGAAGACCTTTGTTAAAATATTTTAACTACAACTACCTTGCAGAAATATTAAAGAAGTTAATGTGTCCTTGTTCAAATATGTCAATTGTGCAATCGGTATAATAAAGAATACGCTTTTTTGATTAACTGGTTTCATGCAGTCATGGACCACATGGGTTCCTAAGTAAGAAAAGCAGTGCGGGCGGTGTTTCTACTACCACCTACTGGTTAGAAAATGCAAGTACATCGTGGGGCATGTATTTTTTTTTTTCCCCCATTGGCTGAAGTACCGGCTCCTAGAAAAGCGAGCACCGGATTGGTGGGTTCCGCTGTGGGGGATTGTCGCCTTGCGGATGGTGGAACCTGACAGGCAGGCGGCGGTGTTATTATTTGTGAATGAACATTTTGGTATTGATTTACAGCCTTATTTTAAAGTAATTTTGTTTATACAGTATTAGAATTTATTTTGTACTAAATTACATTTTGTGGAACTATTTAACGTCTGGATTTTGTACAGTAATTTATACACATCGGCAAGTAGCACGCAAGCGTTGACGATTTCAGGCCTAGTTCTAACCACCGCTCGTCGATTTTAACAATAGCCGCGCTATAGTCCCTCATCTTGAACTATTTTGACAGACATTTTATACTTGTACTGACAAAGAAAATAACCGAATGGGGTCCGTTAACTGAAAGCATTCCTGAGTTTATAGACTATATTGTATGCCGGACTTCAGTATTTTATCTGCTTAGTAGCATCACTCAAATTTAGGGGAAACAAAAGGAAGATGTCCAACGGCGCAGCAGGAAGTGGGGGTCTGACTTGGGTGGTAAGTTACTATTTTGTTATGTTGCATTACTGGACATGTTTGCTTTATCGCTTCAGCTAGCGTTGATCATTTTGCCGGGATGCATGAGAGAAATTCCCCAGTTTCAAGAGCTGGATATTTGTAAAATGGCCAGTGATAACTAGCCAGCAGCTAATACATTCCTTTAAACTATCATGCGCCTATTCAAGATGGGCCATGATTTGGGATATTCATTTAGCTACGATTGCCCGGCACATACTATCACAGATTGGTCCACCAACGTCAGATACATTGTTTTCTTTTTTCATGTCATTCGGCAACATTGCTTTTCAGTGAGTGAGTCTCTTGGCCAATGGCAATGCCCCAAGAAGTTCTTTGTTGCAATACACGTCAAGTGTGATTGATTGATACTCAGTTTGTATATGTTACATGCACGCCGTTTAAATTTAGAATCTTGAATGTGTCTCAAATACCGTTATTAGTAGGTAGCCTAATCTAAAAAAAAAAAATTATGCGACATATTCCTTAAATGTTTTTGCACGACATTTGGTCAGCTAACGTTAGCTTTAGCAGCGACCAGCCCGCAGCACAATTTGGGACCTGTGTAAAGCTAGCCATAAGGATTAGCCACAATAGTGGAATTTGCGGTTTTCCTTCTAAATAAAAGTCCCCCATTTGAAAGTGATTCAAACGGATATAAATAGTGGAATCGTGACATATTTGGACTAGATAATGCTAAACAAAAGACAATTAGTTAATTTGACAAATCTGTTGAAATCATACTGTGGATGTATTAGACCTTATAATTGCATCGGGGGCATACTTGTATGTGATATTTGAAGGGCAGCGGTGCATTTTGAACCCACAACCTCTGTTGTTCTATTAGTTCTTCAGAACCGCACCGGTCCGTTTAATTGAACATTGAATTATGTTTTTTGGGCCTGATTGCAGCCCTGTTTTCTATTTAAAAAATGTTTGAAAATAAAATGGAGACCATTTTTTAAAATAAATGTCACATCAAAAATGAGCATAACAACATATTGGGCCATATTATCAGGCTGGTGTGTTATTTAGCAATAAGTAATTATCACCTGTTGCCCAACTGATGCAGTATAGTTGCTATAAATAAATAGATGGGGTTGCCCATCTGTATTTGTGCTAATCATTAGCTAGATTTGTATTTTTTAAATTTAACCAGGCAAGTCAGGCAAATTCTTAATTACAATGACGGCCTAGGAACAATGGGTTAACTGCCTTGTTCAGGGGCAGAACAACAGATTTTTACCTTGTCAGCTCGGAATTCAATCTAGCAACCTTTTGGTTACTGGCCCAATGCTCTAACCACTAGGCTACCTGCTGATCAGTGCTTCCCAAACTTTTTCAGTCTTGGCCCCTTCATAATGGGGGAAGTAAGGAGGATAGGTTGCTGCTGGTCATAGTCTGAGACAGGCATGCTGCCTCTGACTGGGGAGAGAAACAGGCTAGCTTGAGCCTACTGCCTGAGGTTCAGAGAAACAGCCCTTCTGTAATTATGTGGTTTACTGGAACCCAGTTTCAAAGTTTATAATACTTCCAAAGTTGACTTTGAACTCACAAAATTGAGCACAATTTAACAGTGACCAATAATTACTTGTTTTTCACGCCGTCACTTCGCAATAGAAACCTTCTCCATTTAAAAAAATTTTCTAATTAATTATTATTTATGCTTATGAATTTACCATGTTAAATATGATTGTACAAGTTAGCTCAGAGAATTAAGTGTTTTAAGAGAGTGGAGAGAAAGAGGCGTTATTGGGCAACTTTTTTCTCTTCACAAACGAATCGCCTCTGAGGACCGGACAAAAGAAAGCATAATTGGTGGCGGGGGGATCCAATCATAAAATGAAGAATAGAGTAGTACTGTGTAGTTTAAAGCCACAGAAGGCCAGTAGCTAAGGTGGGAAAATAATTTCCAATTCATCAAGATCATCATGGTACACTACCGGTCAAAGGTTTTTTAGTGTTTCTTTATTTTTACTATTTTACTGCATTGTAGAATAATAGTGAAGACATCAAAACTATTAAAAAAACACATGGAATCATGTCGTAACCAAATAAGTGTTAAACAAATTAAAATATATTTGAGATTCTTCAAATAATCACCCTTTGCCTTGATGACAGCTTTGCACACTCTTGGATTCTCTCAACCAGCTTCAACTGGAATGCCTTTCCAGCAGTCTTGAAGGGGTTCCCACATATGCTGAGCACTTGTTGGCTGCTTTTCTTTCGCTCTGCACTCTGACTCATCCCAAACCATCTTAATTTGGGTTGAGGTTGGGGGATTGTGGAGTCCAGGTCATCTGATGAAGCACTCCATCACTCTCCTTCTTGGTCAAATAGCCCTTACACAGCCTGGAGGTGTGATGGGTCATTGTCCTGTTGAAAAACAAATTATAGTCCCACTAAGCCCAAACCAGATGGGATGGCGTATCGCTGCAGAATGCTGTGGTAGCATGCTGGTTAAGTGTGCCTTGAGTTCTAAATAAATCACAGTGTCACCAGCAAAACACCCCCACACCATAACACCAAATCATTGAATCACAGCCTACTTTGCCAAACGGGGGATGATTTAACAAAAGCGCATTTGCGAAAAAAGCACAATTGTTGCGCGAATGTACCTAACCATAAACATCAATGCCTTTCTTAAAATCTGCATATTTAGTTACAAGAAATTCATGTCTGCAAGGCAATATTAACTAGGGAAATTGTGTCACTCTTGCATGCATGCAGAGTCAGGGTATATGCAATAGTTTGGGCTGCCTGGCTCGTTGTGAACTAAGTTTCCAGAGTATTACATAATTATGATTGAAGGTTGTGCAATGTAACAGCAATATTTAGACTTAAGGTTGCCGCCCGTTTGATGAAATACAGAACGGTTCCGTATTTCACTCAAAGAATAAACGTTTAGTTTTCAAAATGATAGTTTCCAGATTTGACCATATTAATGACCAACGGCTTGTATTTCTGTGTTTATTATATTATAATTAAGTCTATGATTTGATAGAGCAGTCTGACTGAGCGGTGGTAGGCTCGTAAGCATTCATTCCAACTTTACTGCATTTGCCAGCAGCTCTTAGCAATGCTTGCTTCACAGCGCTGTTTAGGACTTCAAGCCTATCAACTCCTGAGATTAGGCTGGCAATACTAAAGTGCCTATTAGAACATCCAATAGTCAAAGGTATATGAAATACAAATGGTATAGAGAGATAGTCTACGCATCATACTTCCTATAATAACTACAACCTAAAACCTCTTAACTGGGAGTATTGAAGAACTGGGAATATTGAACCACCAGCTTTCATATGTTCTCATGTTCTGAGCAAGGAACTTAAACGTTAGCTTTTTTACATGGCACATATTGCACTTTTACTTTCTTCTCCAAAACTGTTTTTGCATTATTTAAACCAAATTGAGCATGTTTCATTATTTTAGAATAAATACATTTTATTTATGTATTATATTAAAGTTAAAATAATTGTTAATTCAGTATGGTTGTAAATGTCATTATTACATTTTATATTTATATATATATATATATATCTCAGCCGATTTAATCAGTATTGGCTTTTTTTGGTCCCCCAATAATCGGTGTTAAAATCATAATCGGTCGACCTCTAGTTGAGATGTTTCTGTTACTTGAACTCTGAAGCATTTATTTGGGCTGCAATTTCTGAGGCTGGTAACTCTAATGAACTTCTGCAGCAGAGGTAACTCTGGGTCTTCCATTCCTGTGGCGGTCCTCATGAGAGACAGTTAACTGTAATGAACTTATCCTCTGCAGCAGAGGTAACTCTGGGTCTTCCATTCCTGTGGCGGTCCTCATGAGAGACAGTTAACTGTAATGAACTTATCCTCTGCAGCAGAGGTAACTCTGGGTCTTCCATTCCTGTGGCGGTCCTCATGAGAGACAGTTAACTGTAATGAACTTATCCTCTGCAGCAGAGGTAACTCTGGGTCTTCCATTCCTGTGGCGGTCCTCATGAGAGACAGTTTCATCAAAACGATTGTCTGCACTTGAAGAAATGTTCTGCATTGACTGACCTTCATGTCTTAAAGTAATGATGGACTGTCATTTCTCTTTGCTTATTTCAGCTGTTCTTGCCATAATACGGACTTGGTTTTTAACCGATTGGGGCTATCTTCTGTATACCCCCCTACCTTGTCACAATACAACTGATTAGCTCAAATGCATTAAGAAGGAAGGAAATTGCAAAAATTAGCTTTTTAAGAAGGCACACATGTTAATTGAAATGCATTCCAGGTGACTACCTCATGAAACTGGTTGAGAGAATGCCAAGAGTGTGCAAAGCTTTCAAAGGCAAAGGGTGGCTATTTGAAGAATCTCAAATATAAAACATATTTTGATTTGCTTAATAACACTTATGGTTACTACATGAGTCCATGTGTTTTTTCATAGTTTTGATGTCTTCACTATTATTCTACAATGTAGAAATTAAAGAAAAGCCCTTGAATGAGTAGGTGCTCTCAAACTTTTGACCGGTAATGTATGTATTTTTTCTTTTTTTGGGTGGGGTTGGGGGGGTCAAAATTGACCCGTTTCTGATATTGGGGGGGGGGGGGGGGGGTCGTCATGTTAATAATGGAACTTATACAGCGCTTTTCAAGCATCCAAAGTCACTCTCTACAATTCTTGAAATGTAAAAGTGAAGAACTAAAAAACAAGATTCAAAACAAAAACAAAACCTAAGACTAAACAAAAACATGAATTAAGAGAGGGGTTGTTGGTTCAAAGAAGGGAAAGAGTGTGATGTATGGGGAGAGTAGGGTTGGGATTTGGGATACGAACCCGGTTTAGGGTAAGAGGTGGGATTGGAGATAGGATACGAACCTGGTTAAGGTTTTGGGTTAGGTGCTGCTCAGTATGGAGAAGAGAGGATTGTCTCTGTAGTGTATTTCTTTGCGTGGGGGTGACAGGTGCTTAAGGGTAGGCTTTGTCAAAGAGGTGGGACTTTGGGAGGGATTGAAAGATAGTGATGGACTCTGAGTCACGGATGACTGGAGGAAGGGAGTTCCAGAGCTTAGAAGGAACCCTGGAGAAGGCCCTGTCGCCAAAGCTCTGGAGATGATGTGGGCTGCTGTGGTGGAATGGAGTGTGCGTGTGGGATGGTAGGGTAGAAGAAGGTCTGTGAGGTAAGGTGGTTGACGGCAAGATAATGAAGGGCTTGGTAGGTCAGAAGGAGGATCTTGTAGTCAAGATGATCAACCCCGCAAGTTACGCACCTGGCTAAGACTAATATTTGTGTAAACTCTACACAGTTGTGTTCTGCGTGTGTCACTGAGTAGGCTGATATGTACTTCCTGTTCACCCACAACTGCGTGGCAGCACACCATCATTAAGGTTGCTGACGACGCTGGTTTGCCTGCTCAACGACGACAATTAGACAACCTATAGGGAGGAGGTCGGAGACCTGGCAGTGTGGTGCCAGGACAACAACCTCCCTCAACGTCAGCAAGAAGAAGGAGCTGATCGTGGACTACAGAAAACAGAGGGCCAAGCATTCCCATCAACGGGGCTGTAATGGAGATGGTTGAGAGCATCTAGTTCCTCTGTGCCCACATCACTAAGGACCTTTCATGGGTCAAACACACCAACGAATCAAATTTTATTGGTCACCGACACGTGTTTAGCAGATGTTATTGCGGGTGTAGCGAAATGCTTGTGTTTCTAGCTCCGACAGTACCTTAATATCTAACAAGCTATATCTAACAATTTCACAACATATACCAAATACACACAAATCTAAGTAAAGGTATGTAATTAAGAATATATAAATATATGGATGAGCAATGTCAGAGCGGCATAGACTAAGATACAGTAAAATAGTATAGAAAACAGTGTAGACATTTTGACATGAGTAATGCAAGATATGTAAACATTATTAAAGTGACTAGTGTTCCATTTATTAAATTGGCCAGTGATTTCAAGTCTGTATATAGGCAGCAGCCTCTATGTGCTAGTGATGGCTATTTAACAGTCTGATGGCCTTGAGATAGAAGCTGTTTTTCAGCCTCCCGGTCCCAGCGTTGATGCTGCTATATTGACCTCGCCTTCTGGTTGATAGCGGAGTGAACAGGCAGTGGCTTGGGTGGTTGTTGTCCTTGATGTTCTTTTTGGCCTTCCTGTGACATCGGGTGCTGTAGGTGTCCTAGAGGGCAGGTAGCCCCCTCAGGACACTGAAAAGATTTGACATGGGCCCTCAGATCCTCAGAAAGTTATACAGCTGCACCACTGAGAGCATCTTGACCGGCTGCATCACCACTTGGTATGGAAACTGTTTGGCATCCAACTGCAAGGCGCTTACAGAGGGTACTGCGGTGTCAGAGGAAGGCCCTAAAAATTTGACTCCAGGCACCCAAGTCACAGTCTGTTCTCTCTTCTGCCGCACGGCAAGCAGCACCGGAGCTGAAAAGGTACCCGATCAGCTTCTACCCCAAAGTCCTAAGACTGCTGAACAGTTAATCAAATGGCTACCGGGACTTTCTGCATTTCACCCCTACCTACATGTAGATAGTACTTTAATCAATCACCTAACCAAACATCCACGTACATATTACTTCCATCAATCACCCCAATTATCTCGTACCCCAAAAATAATTTTATCGTTTATATTCTGTGTATAAACAGTGCCTTGCAAAAGTATTCATCCCCCTTGGCATTTTTCCTATTTTGTTGCATTACAACCTGTAATTGAAATATATTTTTATTTCATGTAATGGACATACAGAAAATATTCCATATTGGTGAAGTGAAATGAAAAAAATAACTTGTTTCAAAAAAAAAAAAAAAAACGGAAAAGTGGTGGGTGCATATGTATTCACCCCCTTTGCTATGAAGTCCCTGAATAAGATCTGGTGCAACCAATTACCTCCAGAAGTCCCATAATTAGTTAAATAAAGTCCACCTTTGTGCAATCTGTCACATGATCTCAGCACATATACACCTGTTCTGAAAGGCCCCAGAGTCTGCAACACCACTAAGCAACGGGCACCACAAAGCAAGCGGCACCATGAAGACCAAGGCAGTCTCCAAAACAGGTCAGGGACAAAGTTGTGGAGAAGTACAGATCAGGGTTGGGTTATATTTTTTTTATCAGAAACTTTGAACATCCCACGGAGCACTGTGAAATCCATTATTAAAAAATGGAAAGAATATGGCACCACAACAAACCTGCCATGAGAGGGCCCCTCACGAAAACTCATGGACCTGGCAAGGAGGGCATTAATCAGAGAGGCAACAAAGAGACCAAAAATAACCCTGAAGGAGCTGCAAAGCTCCACAGTGGAGATTGGAGTATATGTCCATAGAACCACTTTAAGCTGTACACTCCACAGAGCTGGGCTTTACAGAAGAGTGGCCAGAATTAAGCCATTGCTTAATGAAAAAAATAAGCAAACACGTTTTTTGTCCGCCAAAAGGCATGTGGGAGGGAGACTCCTCAAACATATGAAAGAAGGTACTCTGGTCAGATGAGATTAAAATTGAGCTTTTTGGCCATCAAAGAAAACACTATGTCTGGCACAAACCCAACACCGCATCACCCTGAGAACACCATCCCCACAGTGAAGCATGGTGGTGGCAGCATCCTCGGCAGGGACTGGGAAACTGTTAAGAATTGAAGGAATGATGGATGGCGCTAACCGCCATCCACCAAGAAATTCTTGAAGGAAACCTGTTTCTGTCTTCCAGAGATTTGGGACTGGGACAGAGGTTCACCTTCCAGCAGGACAATGACCCGAAGCATACTGCTAAAGCAACACTTGAGTGGTTTAAGGGGAAACATTTAAATGTCTTGGAATGGCCTAGTCAAAGCCCAGACCTCTATCCAATTGAGAATCTGTGATATGAGTTAAAGATTGCTGTACATCAGCAGATCCCATCCAACTTGAAGTATCTGGAGCAGTTATGCCTTGAATAATGGGAAAAAAATCATAATGGCTAGATGTGCCAAGCGGGGTGAATAGTTAAGCACGCTCAAGTTTCCATTTTTTTTGTCTTATTTCTTTGTTTCACAATAAAAAATATTTTACATCTTCAAAGTGGTAGGCATGTTGTGTAAATCAAATGATACAAACCTCCAAAAAAGGTTGTAAGGCAACGAAATAGGAAAAATGCCAAAGGGGTGAACACTTTCGGCAAGCCACTGTAGCCACGTCATTGATATTTTATTGTAACTATTTTATTTGTATCTATTTGCAAATGTTCCTGCTTTTTATCTGCATTGTTGGGAAAGGGCTCGTAAGTAAATATTTCACGCTATAGTCCACATTTGTTTTATTTGGCGCATGTGACAAATAAAATGTGACTTTGATTTGTGCAGTTTGTATAAGTATGCCCCCCAATGCAATTCTCAATTCTAATTTATCCAATGAGTTTTTACTTTTGTTGTGTCAAATTAACAAATTATTATAATTTGTTGAATTTATAACAATATTCCGACCTTGTTTAGCATTATCTAGTGCAAATATGGCATGAATCCACTTTGTATCCGTTTGAATCACTTTCAATGGGGGACTTTTATTTTGATGGCGAAGTGCAAATTCCACTATTGTGGCGAATCCTTATTGTGGCTAGCTTCACACAGGTCAATTTGGGTGCCACTGGCAGCAGATAGACAATGGAGCAGCTGGCTGTCTGATAGAAGATGCTATAATGAGGTCATGCAGAATTCTTTCAGTGTGTTTGAGCAACCAAGATTAGGTTCTTAGCAGACCTAATATACAGTGCCTTGCGAAAGTATTCGGCCCCCTTGAACTTTGCGACCTTTTGCCACATTTCAGGCTTCAAACATAAAGATATAAAACTGTATTTTTTTGTGAAGAATCAACAACAAGTGGGACACAATCATGAAGTGGAACAACATTTATTGGATATTTCAAACTTTTTTAACAAATCAAAAACTGAAAAATTGGGCGTGCAAAATTATTCAGCCCCTTTACTTTCAGTGCAGCAAACTCTCTCCAGAAGTTCAGTGAGGATCTCTGAATGATCCAATGTTGACCTAAATGACTAATGATGATAAATGCAATCCACCTGTGTGTAATCAAGTCTCCGTATAAATGCACCTGCACTGTGATAGTCTCAGAGGTCCGTTAAAAGCGCAGAGAGCATCATGAAGAACAAGGAACACACCAGGCAGGTCCGAGATACTGTTGTGAAGAAGTTTAAAGCCGGATTTGGATACAAAAAGATTTCCCAAGCTTTAAACATCCCAAGGAGCACTGTGCAAGCGATAATATTGAAATGGATGGAGTATCAGACCACTGCAAATCTACCAACACCTGGCCGTCCCTCTAAACTTTCAGCTCATACAAGGAGAAGACTGATCAGAGATGCAGCCAAGAGGCCCATGATCACTCTGGATGAACTGCAGAGATCTACAGCTGAGGTGGGAGACTCTGTCCATAGGACAACAATCAGTCGTATATTGCACAAATCTGGCCTTTATGGAAGAGTTGCAAGAAGAAAGCCATTTCTTAAAGATATCCACAAAAAGTGTCGGTTAAAGTTTGCCACAAGCCACCTGGGAGACACACCAAACATGTGGAAGAAGGTGCTCTGGTCAGATGAAACCAAAATTGAACTTTTTGGCAACAATGCAAAACGTTATGTTTGGCGTAAAAGCAACACCCTGAACACACCATCCCCACTGTCGAACATGGTGGTGGCAGCATCATGGTTTGGGCCTGCTTTTCTTCAGCAGGGACAGGGAAGATGGTTAAAATTAATGGGACGATGGATGGAGCCAAATACAGGACCATTCTGGAAGAAAACCTGATGGAGTCTGCAAAAGACCTGAGACTGGGACGGAGATTTGTCTTCCAACAAGACAATGATCCAAAACATAAAGCAAAATCTACAATGGAATGGTTCAAAAATAAACATATCCAGGTGTTAGAATGGCCAAGTCAAAGTCCAGACCTGAATACAATCGAGAATCTGTGGAAAGAACTGAAAACTGCTGTTCACAAATGCTCTCCATCCAACCTCACTGAGCTCGAGCTGTTTTGCAAGGAGGAATAGGAAAAAATGTCAGTCTCTCGATGTGCAAAACTGATAGAGACATACCCCAAGCGACTTACAGCTGTAATCGCAGCAAAAGGTGGCGCTACAAAGTATTAACTTAAGGGGGCTGAATAATTTTGCACGCCCAATTTTTCAGTTTTTGATTTGTTAAAGTTTGAAATATCCAATAAATGTCGTTCCACTTCATGATTGTGTCCCACTTGTTGTTGATTCTTCACAAAAAAAATACAGTTTTATATCTTTATGTTTGAAGCCTGAAATGTGGCAAAAGGTCGCAAAGTTCAAGGGGGCCGAATACTTTCGCAAGGCACTGTATAATACTCTCAAGATTCATTTTTTTTGTACATATCTTGTCAAAGCAAATATCCCAGAATGGTGGACTGTCGTGAGCTAAATGGCTGCTTTGGCTTGATAATCTGATTATGACTTGCTGTGAGAGTTTGGGAAACCATAGACCATATGGAGTGAACTGTCTTGGGTCCCCTGTTTGTTACTAATAGGCTGATGAGAATTGTGAGGGTCTGTTGCTCAGATACCTCCCCATAGAGAAATGTAAACAGATCTCAAGGGCCACAAGTGACAGGGACTGCGTTTTACTCAACCACTGTGTTTGTTATTGCACAGTAGATTATTTGCTCATTGCATGCTCAACGGCTCTCGATCAATTATATACATTCATTACCACAACAATACCGTTTAGATTTCCCTATGCTTGAAACATTTACATTTTTATTTGATAAAGTTTTCTCCTCAGGCTCAGTCACTTTTTGGCCTCTCCTTGGGTGCAATCCTAAGTATTTAACAATGAGATCCACTGCCTTAACCAATGGTGTCTACTGTGGGTGTGTGCCGGGCAATTAGCCTAACCAAGGAAACCTTCCAAGTTCCAACCAACCCACTAATCAACCAACCAACCAAAGCATAAAGGAGCAATGACGGAAACATTTGAGGCTACACTGGACTAGTAGGATTTAGACCAGGGGTGTCAAACTCATTCCATGGAGGGCTGAGTGTCTGCCGGTTTTTGTTTCAGTTAATACCTAGACAACCAGGTGTGGGGAGTTCTTACTAATTAGTGACCTTAATTCATCAATCAAGTACAGGGGAGGAGTGTGAACCTGCAGACCCTCGGCCCTCCGTGGAATGAGTTTGGATGGTATGTCTAAATCCCGTGTCAAACAATCAAATTCAAACAAATGGCTACTGCTGTGCCTTAGTTCTGATAATCAGCTGCCAGTGCCTGCAGACACAGAGTTCAATCATTTATTTCTAGTGTAATTTTTAACAAAGTTGTGCACATGTGTCTAATACCAGACCCTCTTTGATAAGAAGAATGCTGCCAAAAAGAGGGAGGAGGAGGCAGCAGCAGCGGCGGCGGCGAACGGCAGGGGCGATGGGGGCAAGCCCGAGGGAGGAGGTGGAGGAGCCAAGAAGAAGGGAGGAGAGAAGTTGTCAGTGGAGAGGGTGTACCAGAAGAAGACCCAGCTGGAGCACATCCTACTGAGGCCCGACACCTACATCGGCTCTGTGGAACCGGTCACCCAGGTGGGTTCGGTTTCTTCATGACTTTGGACGTCTAGCTTGTGTTCAGGAGGGTGCAAAAGAAAACAAAATTGTGAGAAGAAAAAAATGTCACTCCTGTTTTGTGCCAAATGAACTTTACTCATATTCTACACCAGTGGATCCCAAACGGAGGGGTTCGGCTTTAAACTTACTCTTGAAAGTTGTAACAGGTGAATGCACAAGGTGTCATTTTGAAATTGGGTAGTGAATCATCAGCTCCTCTTGTCATGTTAGTCATTGCAGACCTTAGAGCTATTTATAACTGGTCAGAAATGTCCAGATACACTAGCCCATGTCAGCTAACGGTTTTTTATTAGGTTTCTTTGCCCATAGATATTGTTGTAATTTTCTTGTCACTCAAATATCACATGAATATACACTAGACATGGCAAAGTTTATAGAATTGAAACAACATTTTATTAAAAACTGCTAAATGTTCTTTGGACCCCATGACAAAATGTGTAGAATTGCAGGAAATAAGCTTCAAACCTGCAAAATTCTCTCTACCAATGAGGGGTGTGAACAGTTTGTGTCATGAACAGTGCTTGTGTCCTTAGAAATAAGACATTCCACATGCTGGAAGGGGGGCCCGAGTGAAACAGTTTGGGAAGCCCTGTTCTACACAACGTTAGCCACAACAACATCCAGTTCTATAGATGGATCTAACAGAGAAATCTGGTGTTGCTCTTTGTTGTTGTTGCGTAGTCAAGTATTATGAATGGTTGATCAATAGACGTATCTATTTCAACCCTTTCAGCAAATGTGGGTTTTCGATGAAGACCTTGGAATGAATCTACGAGAAATCACCTACGTCCCTGGATTATACAAAATCTTTGATGAAATTCTTGGTAAGTCTATTTATCAGGGTATTTTAAAGCAGAACATACACAGGTAACAAGGTGGTCATTATGAGCTAGCCATAGCACTCAGTTAATTGTGATTAGGCTGTTATTAATCAGTTATTATCCCTTTATATCAGGCCCAGTTATTACTGTAATGGCCTCTGGTGGATTTTGCCTCAAGATCGGCAGGTAGGGGCCTCCCGAGTGGCGCAGCGTTCTAAGGCACTGTATCGCAGTGCTAGAGGCGTTACTACAGACCCTGGTTCATTCCCAGGCTGTGCCACAACCAGACGTGGCCGGGAGTCCCATAGGACTCGTCGTCCAGGTTGGGAGTGTTTGGCCGGTAAAGCTACTCCTTGTGGTGGGCTTGGTACCTGCAGGCTGACCCCGGTCACCAGTTGAACGGTGTTTCCTCTGACACATTAGTGCGGCTGGCTTCCAGGTTAAGCTGGCAGGTGTTAAGGGGCGCGGAGGACGAATGACTCCACCTTCGCCTCTCCTGAGCCCGTGTTGCAGCGATGAGAGAAGATCGGAATTAGGAAGAAAAAGAGGGTAAAAAAGCAGCAGGTAGCCTAATAATTAGCCAGAAGGTTGCTGGAATCCCCGAGCAGACTAGGTGAATCCCCGAGCAGACTAGGTGAATCCCCGAGCAGACTAGGTGAGAAATCTAGTTGCTACTGTAAGTCTTTGGATAAGAGCGGCTGCTAATTGACTAAAATGTAAATGTAAGCGATCATAAAAATCTAAATAGTTTGACGTAGATTCTATTTTAGGTATACTTTTCTATGCCAGTCGACCAGTCTAAATTTGACATTTTATTAATTTAGCAGACACTTTTATCCAGACAGACTTACATACAGTCAATCTATTGTTGTAGGTATGATGATATTATTTTTGTACACCAGTGACTGGAGATGAAAACCAGATTTTTAGCTTGGCTTAATATCTGGTCCAACAATACCTCTGAAACATCTATTAGATGTAACCAGTTGTGTAGAGGAGCTAGCTTGTCCTTGTGTGTTCTGTGTCCCCCCCCCCTCGCTCCTACTCCTCATGTAGTAATTTGTCTGGAATGGAGAGCTGTCTGAGGAAATCTTTTATTGGTTGTCAGTCGCACACTGATTAAGGCAAGCGGCAGTAGAATCCAGCACTAGTCTCGCTTATGTGTTTGACTGACTGGCACATTAACATGGTGTACAACCAATTATTGTACCGGAAAATGTTAGGCGTATGCATTGATTTAAAAGATGAATACCCCTGTCCTGTAACAGTACGTTTATACTAGGTAGTACCTTGAGCGATCAAACTACTGGAACTCGGTCAAATGCAATGGAAGGAGACACGAGAAGTCATCAAGTTTTTTTGCTCCGCACACTGTGCTCATTTAGCTGTTTTATACTGGTGATAAGGTAAAGACAGCCGCCTGTCCTCGCTGCCCAAATATTCACTAGCTCCTACCACATCTCCTGTAATTACTGACTAGACACAACTCATACAGGGTCAGCCACACAATGTCACATTACAACCAAAGCAAAGGCTTTCTAATGCAAACCGTATAACACACAGGCGACTTGATTGAGGCTATTTGACTTTTCAATATGTTTTCAGTATGAGAGACTTGCTGTGTTGAAAGGATGTGGTTTTGGATTTTATAGGCCAGGCAACATTTAGGCTATTGATTCTCAAGTGTGTCTAAAGCTCTTGATGAAAATGCCAGTACCAAGTATCTTTTCGATTAGTTTCTATCAACACAATTGAATCCCTGCAGCCTACTACTTCTCATTTCAACATGTTTTTCTCTACTCCACAGTCAACGCGGCCGACAACAAACAGCGGGATAAGAGCATGTCGACCATAAAGATCTCCATTGATCCGTAAGTACACATGACCAGTAAGCAGTTGTCAATCATTAGTCAAGTCCAAAAACCGTACTGTGCACGTGGTTTAGGTAGGCACAGCAGCTTCTATCTGATGCAGGTGTCATGAATCCGTCATTATCATAAGTTCTGTTTAACAGTTCTGTTTTGTGTCGGCTAAGCCCTCAGCTCGTGCGTAGGAGTCAAATCATTTGAGCATAGCAGCGCCGCCTCAAAATAAAATGCGCAGTGCATGCTGCCTAGGTGGGTGCAGCCGCTTCTTTTCATCGGAAAACAATGGCTCACCCATTGCCATTTTTGCTGTTAGAATGTGAAAGCCCTTTCAAGCATCACTTTGAGGTAGTTGAGTGAGTGGCTGTTTAGAAGATTTAAACAAGATGTATAAATGTAACATGGTGCTTTCACTCTTTAATGCCATCAGATTGTCATGCTGCCTGGGTCTCTCTAAACTTCTTGCCGTTAAATGATTGATCTTTTAGCGGCGTTAGGTGGAAATGGTTCTGGTTGACCAATAAAACCCAATAGTTAAACTCACTAAGTAGCCCTATGAACAGACACTACCTTCAGAAAGTATTCATACCCCTTGACTTATTCCACTTTTTTAAAACTTTACAGCGTGAATTCAAAGTAGATTTAATGCATGTTGTTTTTCTCACCCATCTACACACAATACCCAATAATGACAAAGTGACATTTTGTAATTTTTTTTGTGCAAATTTATTAAAAATAGAATGCAGAAATATCTTATTTACAGTATTCACACTCCTGAGTCTTTACAGCTGTGAGTGTTTCTTTTACTCCTGTACTAATTTAGGCTTGCTGTAATAAAGGGGTTGAATACTTAATAGCTCAATACATTTCAGCTTTTCATTTTTCATTAATTTGTAAGATTTCAAAAAACATTATTCCACTTTGACATAATGGGGTATTGTGTGTAGGCCAGTAACAAAAACATCTACATTTTAATCCATTTTAAATTCAGGCTGAAATGCAACAATATTGGAAAAAGTCAAGGTGTGTGATTACTTTCTGAAGGCACTGTATCAAAGCATGAGGATTTTTCTGTGGGAGGATGTCTTTGACAATGCAGAGCATCCAATTTGTTGAAGTGATCGGACCACTGTGATGCCTGTGGGGTATGTTTGTGTTAAAGTCTGCATTGTGCATGGATCAGCTGAGTATTTAGCTGTAGGTTGATCCGTGGCACAGTTCTTGATGGCCTTGGTAGTTAGCTAGCAGCAAGGGGTTTTAGGGGATGGGCTTAGGGAGAACAGAGTGAAGACGTGGAGGAGAGAAGCTCCAGAGGAGAAAGAGATGAGAGGGGAGCGGTGGAGAGGAGAGGTAAGAGAGAAGAGGAGATGGAAGGAGGGTGTGAGGGAGATAACAGGACCATGGAGAGACAGGGAGGTACTGTAGAGGCTGATAGATCTCTGGGTAGAGAGAGAGACAGGGAGGTACTGTAGAGGCTGATAGATCTCTGGGTAGAGAGAGAGACAGGGATGTACTGTAGAGGCTGATAGATCTCTGGGTAGAGAGAGAGACAGGGAGGTACTGTAGAGGCTGATAGATCTCTGGGTAGAGAGAGAGACAGGGAGGTACTGTAGAGGCTGATAGATCTCTGGGTAGAGAGAGAGACAGGGAGGTACTGTAGAGGCTGATAGATCTCTGGGTAGAGAGAGAGACAGGGAGGTACTGTAGAGGCTGATAGATCTCTGGGTAGAGAGAGAGACAGGGAGGTACTGTAGAGGCTGATAGATCTCTGGGTAGGTCTTAATGAACAGTCGGTTCTGGAATTCAGGGAGCTCATTTAACATGCTGTTCACCTACGGCACGGCAACCACAGCCGAACGCTCGTATTCCTCTGGGGTTTCTGTCTTCACACACAGGGAGAGAAAGAGCAGACCGCTTAGCCCCAGTGTCCTTAAGCAGAGCTCCCGGTCTTCTCCCTGTGAGGCCTGTCTGCACGTCTCTCTCCCTATAAGGCCCTGTCATATCTCTCCTCTTATGCACTCAGGACATGCGTTGGGAGTCCAGAACCCCCTAACGATTATCAGGTCGCTAATGGCCTGGTACTCAGGGCTCGATTGTCCCTCTAACCAGTCAATGCAAATGCTATCGAAAATCACATCAAACACATCATCAAAACAGTATGTGCGTTTAAAACTCACCTCACTGTGATCCATTTGAAGAAAGGAGTTCAACAATGGGTTGAAACTGAGTGGATACCTGCTCATTGTGGATGTTGTTTCAAAACCTAAAGCTGTCCACATGCTTCCCAGCTGAAACAGTTCAGAAGAGTTTGTGCATATATTACGACAACATTTTGTGATGCTTTTGTTCGTTTCGGACTTCGTGAGGGGTTTGTCAGTTGTTCGGGCACACAACATTTTTTTTCTTGCAGCAAATCACTGAGGCCGTCATTGTAAATAAGAATTTGTTCTTAACTGACTTGCCAAGTTAAATAAAGGTTAAATAAAAAGTCTACGCCCCTTCGTCGGTGATAGGTCAACAGTAAGGATTCTTCAGGAAAGTCTTTCTTGTCATCCAATGAGAGAAGACTTGTTTTCATGCACATTGTTTGGTGCAGTATTTCCAAATAAAACCTCTTAGTTCGATGTAAAATTGCGCAACTAAGATCTCCTTGACAAAAACGTCAACTCAGTAAATGTCATTAATTTTATCTTAGATTAATTCTGACTATTTTGTGGAAGTGTATACTGGTTACGGAGTCTCAAAATGGACAAACACTACTATTTCCGCTTATTTCTCTTTTTTTCAAGCGAATGTCTTTTTAAGGGAGTATACGAGCACACTCGTTCGCCTTGCCGACCTCAGCTAGCCGCCAGCCGAACTAAAGCATGCTGACACCTTTACACAATGAAATGAACAGCACTTTATAAGGTGATGATTAATTCAAAACCGCCATATGCATATTAGAGCGTATGCATACGCATAGAACTATATATGAGCCCAAGCCCGAAAAAAAATCTATAAAAAATATGCTCAAATGAATTATTTTGCCGTTATACAATACATAGCCTACTGCATATAATGCACGACTGACACATTACCTTTATGTACGGAATATCTCACCAACACCATCTCGTGCTCCTTCATTCCTTTCTCGAGTGTGCAGAGAGGGATTGTCTTTTTTGTTTAGTTTTTTGGAATTTTACCCCTTTTTCTCCCCAATTTCGTAGTATCCAATTGTTTTTAAACAGCACCAACCGCCAATGCAGTGAACATATAAATATCTTGTCTGCTAACTGAACAAGCCTACAGTCTATGGCATGGAACATAGCCAGATAACATACAGTAGACCAACTCATATTCTGTTCTTCTGAAATACATTTTCTTCATATCATAATGTTTCTTTAGAGCTGAATAAAATACATCATGGATGTATTGTGATGGTGTATATTAAATTGATTTATTAGACTTTTTAAAATGTAGATGCTCCAAAAGCACACATCAGTGGCTGGTATGCATGGAGGCCTGGAGATGCTCAACATGTTGTTAATTAACGGTCAGTTACCGTGAGAACGGATGTATTTTGCATGACAGTAACCAGCTGACAAAATGTCATTACCGCCAGAGCCCTAATCTAAAGGTTAGTACATCTAAATGGAAATACGTAATGATTATTCAAGTTGGGTCATGATGTTTCTGTCTGTCCTGTGAATTTCTTTGGCATGCATTGTTTATCCCTCCTTGTTTATCCCGCCTAGTTTATTCCTACATTCATCATCCTCCTCTCTTCCTTCAGTGAGTCCAACACCATCACCATCTGGAACAATGGTAAAGGCATCCCTGTGGTGGAACACAAAGATGAGAAGATGTACGTTCCCGCTCTCATCTTCGGACACCTCCTCACCTCCAGTAACTACGACGACGAGCAGAAGAAAGTCACAGGTGACAAAATCACTCTGAAAACGAGAATCTAATTAATTAATGAATTATTGTCCATTTGTGTAACACCATTTCATATGGTTTCGATAAAGCTTCAGACAGAACGTCCAACCTAAACCATTTTTACTGTCTGCTTTTATGATCTCAACTGAATAGTTTTGTGGGTACCCCTTGCAGTGCTTAGTAACACAACACTGGAGTGAGTGAATGACTATAGCTCTTCAAGGACAATCTCTCCATAGATAAAAGCATGTCTCCCTTCTGTTTTCCTCCTAGGTGGAAGGAACGGGTACGGTGCTAAACTCTGCAATATCTTCAGCACAAAGTTCACAGTGGAAACTGCATGCAAGGAGTACAAACACAGCTTCAAACAGGTACAGACAACGAGAAAGCACAGTGTGATTGACATCTGTTGTTTAGTCAACCTTGAAAATAACGTTCTTCAAACAGCTGAACTCCAGTTGATGTTTTGCAGGAGTACAGTATGTAAGGGGGTGAGTATGAGTTGATTTGCACTGTCGAGGGTGGTCTCACAGGACTTTTATGTTGATATTGTAGGATTCTACATAGTTTTGGGGTATTTTGGTTATTTCTCGTGAGCTAGATGGTTGTTGTCTTTGTTTGTGTGGTTTGTCCTACAATTGTCACTTTCAATGAAATGACTCACCAAAATAGTGATGGTTCGTTCAATCAGGCTTTTTATTAACTCGTATCTCTTTGATGGAATTTCACCATTCACCATATTTAATTGGGGCAGCAGGGTGGCCTAGTGGTTAGAGCGTTGGACTAGTAACCGAAAGGTTGCAAGTTGAAATCCCTGAGCTGACAAGGTACAAATCTGTCGTTCTGCCCCTGAACAGGCAGTTAACCCACTGTTCCTAGGCAGTCATTGAAAATATGAATTTGTTCTTAACTGACTTGCCTATATAAATTAAGGTAAAATAAAAAACTATAATTTTTTTCTTAACATGTGAAGAATGTGCATTTCATGACAATCTCTGTCCCCTTCTTTCTCTCTCTTTCCCCCTCTTTTTATCTCCCCCTCTTTCTCTCTCCCTCCTTAGACCTGGCAGAACAACATGGGGAAGACGAGCGACCCCAAGATAAAGTTCTTTGATGGGGACGACTTCACGTGCGTGACCTTCCAACCGGACCTGTCCAAGTTCAAGATGGAGAAGCTGGACATGGACATCGTGGCTCTGCTCACCAAGAGGGCTTACGACATTGCTGGCTCCTGCAAGGGCGTCAAAGTCATGCTCAACGGGAAGAAACTCCCTGTAAGTCTCCCTGCCCCATGTAACCGCACATAGTAAGATGGGCTGTCCCATATACACAGACTATATGTTGTACATAAGGTGCCAAGTCTTGGAAGACCCTGGGAAGAACGTTTTGACTTGGGAAAAAAACATTTCACTACACCTGTTTCAATACAATGTCATTTGCTAATAACCGTTCCACAACCAGAGCCACTATCCAGACCCGGTTTAGGCTCTCACCTGTCCTTGTCCTCCCAGGTGACAGGGTTCCGCAGCTATGTGGACCTGTACGTGAAGGACAAGCTGGATGAGGTGGGCGTGGCCCTAAAGGTGGTCAACGAGTCCGTCAACGAGCGTTGGGAGGTGTGTCTCACCATGAGTGAGAAGGGATTCCAACAGATCAGCTTTGTCAACAGTATCGCCACCACCAAGGTAACATCCCCTCAGGGAATTATGTTGTTATTTTACCAGAAATCTACCCTTTGATTTAGAAAACTATGACTTGACCAATCTAGGAATAATGGACAGAAAGGAAGTGCCATTTGCACGTGTAAATATGCTGGGATGAGTGTGCATTTTAATGCTATTCACATCTTGGAGTATGACTTTAATCACTTTCTACCACATTAGACATGTTTTATGTACTACACTGCTTGTTTTGTGTCATTCAGGGTGGCAGACACATTGATTACGTGGTGGACCAGATCGTAGCCAAGCTAATAGAGGTGGTGAAGAAGAAGAACAAAGCTGGTGTCTCAGTCAAACCCTTCCAGGTTAGTTATTGCTATCTTATTACTGTGTTATTTCTGTCATGTTACTACAATAGTGTTACTAGTGATTACATTCTTAGTACACTGGTATAGGAGCAACCTAATGTAAAGTCTGGTCAGTCTTAATGCTTTGTTTTTCTCTCCATCAGGTGAAGAACCACATCTGGGTGTTTGTGAATGCGTTGATCGAGAACCCAACGTTTGACTCCCAGACCAAGGAGAACATGACCCTCCAAACCAAGAGTTTTGGTTCTAAGTGTCCTCTGTCTGAGAAGTTCATCAGAGCGGTAAGGAGATTCTTCTTCTTAAATGACTTTTCTTTACCACGGTGAAATATCACTACCTCCTTCATGTGTACATCCTATGTTGTGCATTTACTCTCTACATACACTGTTTCCTCACTGAGAAAGTCAAGTTATTTAGATTGAATTGATATCATATGATCCTAAAATCTGTTCCATGTCCTCTTGTGTTCTCAGTTCACCTGGAGTATTAAACAATGATATATCATATTAAATTATTTATTTTGTCTGCAGGCGACTAACTGTGGAATTGTGGAGAGTATCCTGAACTGGGTGAAGTTCAAGGCCCAGACACAACTCAACAAGAAGTGTTCTTCAGTGAAGTACAGCAAGATTAAAGGCATCCCCAAGCTGGACGACGCCAATGATGCCGGTAAGACAACCACAACGACTCTGCCCTGTTCCTAATCAATTATCCACCAAGAGGGCCTATTTTACCAAATGTTTATATTGATACTTGTTGAAGATATTTAATTAGGCTGGGGGAACAGAGCTAGGCGGTGGGGCCCCACCCCACTTATAAAACATTAGGGGAAACACTGTTTCCCTCATTGTCGTCACACGTCATCAGAGTGAGCAGTTGAACACTGTATGCTGGAAAACATCCAGACGTGTTTAGCTTTTAACAGCCAGAAAACACTGCTAACCAAACAACAGTGCTAGGTGGCTGTATTACAGACACCAGTTGTCGTCATGGAAAGACGCATTGTTAAAAACTTTTGAAAAACAGTAAAGAGACAATCTGGATACTAAGGAGATCTTGAGGGAAATCGACGAGTACCAACAGCTTTACGCTATGGAGGAACAACATACTCCATCATGGAAAGTTATTAATCTATATGGTCCAAATCAGGATGATCCACACTTCTTTGAAAATATTATACCAATTTATTGATCTTACAAGCAACAAATGATCAAATCATTATGGTAGGAGACAAAAACACAGTGTTAAGTACCTTGATGGACCGTAAAGGAAATCACTCTACAAAGTATCATCACACCTTGCCCTTAACGAAATCACAAATATTATGGACACATTAGAAATAGTGGATATTTGGAGACTAAAAAACTCCGACCTAGTGAGATACTTAATTGTGTCTTTCTCTCTTGCATCAAAGGTTAAAGTTTTAATAGGAGACAGAATGTGATCAGATCATCATCTAATTGGCCTTCACGTAACTCTTAGATTTTCCACGTGGATGGGGATATTGGACATTTAATCAAAGTTTACTGGAGGACAACTTATTCATAAATTATTTTGTCTTAGTTAAAACTGAATTTTTTTCAGTATATTATAGGAACAGAAAATCCACTTATTGTTTGGGATACATTTTAAATGTACCTTCAGAGGTCATTGAATTCAATAATCAATTCATCAATAATAAAAAAGCAGTTTCTGGCTAAAGAGACAAGACTAAAAAGGGAAATCCATGAACTAATAGTACAGGTAGATAGCAATAAAAACAATACTACAGAGATACAAAATATGTTAGAGGAAAAACAAAAAGAACTCAAGAACGATCTAATGTAATCTATTACAAAAATAAAGCAAACTGGATGGGAATATGGAGAAAAATGCACAAAATTCTTCCTGAATCTCCAACACAGGAAAGCTAACAAAAATAATTTGCAGAAACTCATTACTGAAGACAAAGTAATCTATGATTCCCCAAATGATATTTTAAAAGAGGAAGCTAAATATTTGAAGCAGATGTTCTCTTTTCCGTCTCATCCTCTCCCACTGAATGAAGATTACGGTAAGGAATAATACAAAACATGGAAAATTAACAAATGTACAGAAAGATCAGTGCGAAGGCCAAATTACAGAGGAGGAACTTTTTAATTAATACATCTTGTTAACGTTACAGGTTCCCCTAGGGGTACCACACCCCCCCGCTCAACTGAAACAGTGGCGCACAGAATGCAAAAATATTCTTGTAAATATTTAACCTTCACACATTAACAAGTCCAATAGCTCAAATGAAAGATAAACACCTTGTTCATCTACCCAGCGAGTCAGATTTCTAAAATGTTTTACGGCGAAAACATAGCACATATGTATGTCAAACCACCACAAAGACACAGACGATATGTAGCCATTTTGTCAAACAAAAGATGCAATCACAAACACAGGATTAAAAGAAAAATAATTGACTAACCTTTTGAAAATCTTCATCAGATGACAGTAATAGGACATGTTACACAGTACATTTATGTTTTTTTCAATGATATGCTATTTATATCCATAAATCTCTGTTTACATTGACGCCATGTTCAGAAAATGCTAAAAAATGTCCGGAGAAATTATAGATAGCTCCGCCAGATAACGCCAGATAACAGCAATACACATCATAAACTTTGACTAAATATACATGTTCTACATATAGTTAGAAAGATACACTGCTTCTTAATGCAATCGCTTTGTCACATTTCTTTTTAACGTTACAGAAATCGCTCACTATTCAATAATCTGAGACGGCGCTCAGACATAAGCAATATTTCTCCGCTATGTTGGAGTCAACAGAAAAACAAAATTACAACATAAATATTCCCTTACCTTTGATGGTCTTTGATCAGAATGTAGTGGAAGGAGTCATACTTACCCAAAACATCATTTGGTTTCAAGTCGTGTGTCTTTGTATTAGCATATGCTTCAAGTTCCAGCTGAAATGCAGCCAAAATGACTTCTGGTCCCGAACAGTTGCGCATCAAAACTTCAAAATTACATATTATATGTCGACTAAACTGGTCAAACTAAGTACAGAATCAAGCTTTAGATTGTTCTAAACGTACAAAACAATTATCTAATCTATCGGACATTCTTGCTTCTTCTCAGGCATTCTGGAACAAAGGAACGTCTCTCCAAAAAGCGAGCTCTGGCCACTGTGTATTTTCTCGCGACACTCAGTCTTTTGCCTGCCAAAGGGTCAAAACTCACAGGATTTGCACAACGCTGTACTGAATGAGGACATCTAGTGGAAGACATAGAAAGTGTCTCCAGATCCATAGCTGGTTGGGAAGGGTGGGGGCGATGACGTCAAAGTTGCCCCAAGTTTCAGGCTCCCCAAAATAGTTTGGGAGATTGCCTGCCCTGTGAGTTCTGCTATACTTACAGACATAATTCAAACGGTTTTAGAAGCTTTAGAGTGTTTTCTATCTAATAATTATATGCATATATTAGCAATTTTGGACAGATTTTTTTTCAGTTTACCATGGGCACGCAATTCATCCAAAGGGTTTTAAGGCTATTAAATCCTTTCAGTCTGGAAAAACCCCAGGGCTTGATGGCATACCGGTGGAGGTACAGTTGAAGTCGGAAGTTTACATACACTTTGGTTGGAGTCATTAAAACTCGTTTTTCAATCACTCCACAAATTTCTTGTTAACAAACTATAGTTTTGGCAAGTCGGTTTGGACATCTACTTTGTGCATGACACAAGTCATTTTTCCAACAACTGTTTATTTCACAAGATTATTTCACTTATAATTCACTGTATCACAATTCCAGTTTACATACACTAAGTTGACTGTGCCTTCAAACAGCTTGAAAATTCCCCAAAATTATGTAATGGTTTTAGAAGCTTCTGATAGGCTAATTTACATCATTTGAGTCAATTGTAGGTGTGCCTGTGGATGTATTTCAAGGCCTACCATCAAACCTGGTGCCTCTTTGCTTGACATCATGGGAAAATCAAAAGAAATCAGCCAAGACCTCAGAAAAAAAATTGTAGACCTTCACAAGTCTGGTTAATCCTTGGGAGCAATTTCCAAACGCCTGAAGGTACCACGTTCATCTGTACAAACAATAGCACGCAAGTATAAACACCATGGGACCACGCAGCCGTCATACCGCTCAGGAAGGAGACGCGTTCTGTCTCTTTGAGATGAACGTACTTTGGTGCGAAAAGTGCAAATCAATCCCAGAACAACAGCAAAGGACCTTGTGAAGCTGCTGGAGGAAACGGGTACAAAAGTATCTATATCCACAGTAACACAAGTCCTATATCGACATAACCTGAAAGGCTGCTCAGCAAGGAAGAAGCCACTGCTCCAAAACCGCCATTAAAAAAGCCAGACTACGGTTTGCAACTGCACATGGGGTCAAAGATTGTACTTTTTGGAGAAATGTCCTCTGGTCTGATAAAACAAAAATAGAACTGTTTTGCCATAATGACCATCGTTATGTTTGGAGGAAAAATGGGGAGGCTTGCAATCCGAAGAACACCATCCCAACCGTCACGCACGGGGGTGGCAGCATCATGTTGTGGGGGTGCTTTGCTGCAGAAGGGACTGGTGCACTTCACAAAATAGATGGCATCATGAGGTAGGAAAATTTATGTGGATATATTGAAGTAACATCTCAAGACATCAGTAAGGAAGTTAAAGCTTGGTCGCAAATGGGTCTTCCAAATGGACAATGACCCCAAACATACTTCCAAAGTTGTATCAAAATGGCTTAAGGACAACAAAGTCAAGGTATTGGAGTGGCCATCACAAAGCCCTGACCTCAATCCTATAGAAAATTTGTGGACAGAACTGAAAAAGTGTGTACAAGCAAGGAGGCCTACAAACCTGACTCAGTTACACCAGCTCTGTCAGGAGGAATGGGCCAAAATTCACCCAACTTATTGTGGGAAGCTTGTGGAAGGCTACCTGAAATGTTTGACCCAAGTTAAACAATTTAAAGGCAATGCTACCAAATACTAATTGAGTGTATGTAAACTTCTAACCCACTGGGAATTTGATGAAAGAAATAAAAGCTGAAATAAATAATTTTCTCTACTATTATTCTGACATTTCACATTCTTAAAATAAAGTGGGGATCCTAACTGGCCTAAAACAGGGCATTTTTACTTGGATTAAATGTCAGGAATTGTGAAAAATTGAGTTTAAATGTATTTGGCTAAGGTGTATGTTATCTTCTGACTTCAACTGTATTTCAAACTTTTTTGATATGCTAGATTGTTTTACCTACTCCTATAGAAATGGTTGTCTGTCAGGTACTCAGCAGGAAGGTCTGATTTCACTATTATTAAAACAAGACCCAGATGGCAAATATAAAGGTCCAGTCTATTAAAAAAAACCTGGAGGCCCCTTAAAGTGTTGTGATGCAAAAATACTAGCGAAATGCATAGCACCTAGAATTAAAAGGGTTTTACCAGGTATTGTTCATCCTAATCAGACAGGTTTTTTACATTGGAGATAATATACGACAACTACTAGAAATAATAGAACATCATGAAACATCTAAGAAGCCAGGCCTGGTATTTATAGCAGATTTTGAAAAGTAATTTGATAAAGTAAAACTGGATTTTATTTATAAATGCCTGGATTTTTTTCAATTTCGGTAATTCTCTTATAAAATGGGTAAAAGTAATGTATAGCAACCCCAGGTGTAAAATAGATAGCGGCTGCTTCTCCGAGAGTTTTGAATTGTTAAGAGGAGTTAAGGATGTCTGGTATCACCATATCTATTCGTTATGGCCATCTAAATGCTAGCTATTAAAATGAGATCCAATAACAACATTATAGGATTAGAAATCCAAGGTTTAAAAACAAAGGTGTCCATGTATGCCGATGACTCAAGTTTTATATTAAGTTCCCAAGCCAGATCCCTGCAATGTCTCATTGAAGATCTAGATAACTTTTCTGGCCTCTGGACTAAAACCTAGTTATGACTATGTATTGGCTCTTTAAAAAATCCAACTTTTACATTACCCTGCAGTTTACCTATAAAATGGACTGATGGTGAAGTAGACAAACTTGATATTCCTATCACAAAATATATAAATAAGCTCTCCACAATGAATTTCAATAGAGAAGTAAAAATAGACAAAATCCTGCAACCATGGAGAGGTAAATGCCTGTCTATTTATGGAAAAATGTCCCTGATTAACTCGTTAGTCATATCTCAGTTTACTCTGCTGCCTACTCCTGATGATTCGTTTTTCAAATCATATGAGAAAAAAAATATTTTATCTGGGACGCTAAACCAGACTAAATAAAGCGTGTCTATCTATATAATGAACATTAATTGGGTGGGTTGAGAGTATTACATTTTAAAAGCACTAAACCTCTCTCTAAAAGCTTCACTTATTCAAAAGTTTTACTTGAACCCTAAATGGTTCTCAAGTAGATTACTAAGAAACGCTCATAGTTTAGAAATGGCCTTTTTGCCTTTGTGCAGATTGCCGTGTCTCATTTTCTCTCTTTTCAAACAAGCATTGCAGAGCTGGCTAGAACAAATATTATGACTGAACTCAAATGTGCTGGTTGATAAAATACCTGTATTTATTGGAAAGATGTTTGAAAAGGGTATTTTGTTCTTAAATTATATTGTAAATTGGAATGGTAGAGTTTTGTCTTTCATGGAGTTATCAGAATTGTATGGGACGATCGGCTCAATCCAAGAGTACAACCAATTTATTACAGCATTAACCCAAAAATGGAGGAGGCAGGTGGCAGCGGGAGGAGATGGGGAGCTGGTCTTTCTGCCACATATAAAGGATCAAAACTGTCAGAGGAATAAAAATAGCATAAATAGGAATGTATACCAGTTTCATTTGAGGACCAGGATGTTGACAACTGTACCACACAGATTGCAAAATAGTTGGGAGAGAGTTTCCATGGTACAGGGTGTATGAGTTGATATATAAAACGATGCAAGATTCAAGACTTCGTGCTTTTCATCTAAAATTATTATATAGAGTTCTTGCCATCAACAAAATGTTGAATATTTGGGGCATAAAATCATCAACGCTCGGCAGATTTTGTTGTGAGGATACAGAATCAATAGACCATTTATTTTGGTATTGCCCTCAGGTAGCCTGTTTCTGGTCTCAGGTTAAGGAATGGCTAAAAATGCATAACATTTGATCTAAAATTGACCCTAGAAATAGTACTGTTAGGAGATCTGGAGAGACCGGGCCAGTCAGTTACTAATATACTAGTACTCTTTGCAAGTTCAAGATAAATACTTTTACAATCTGTGGATTCTATTCGATTACATAGATTGAAATTGTACGTTAAACATCACAGCATAGTTGAAAGATATACCCTTGTTTTTGAAAGAAAATATATTTTTTGACCATTAAAATAACATTAAATTGAGCAGAAAGTCCTCAACTGACAGCTTCATTAAATAATACCTGCGAAACACCAGTCTCGACATCAACAGTGAAGAGGCGACTCCGGGATGCTGGCCTTGTAGGCAGAGTTCCTCTGTCCAGTGTCTATTCTTTTGCCCATCTTAATGTTTTTATTTTTATTGGCCAGTCTGAGATGTGGCTTTTTCTTTGCAACTTTCTTTGACAGAGGAACTCTGCCTAGAAGGCCAGCATCTCGGAGTCTCCTCTTCACTGTTGATGTTGAGACTGGTGTTTTGTGGGTACTATTTAATGATGCTGCCAGTTGAGGACTTGTGAGGCGTCTGTTTCTCAAACTAGACACTCTAATGTATGTGTCTTCTTGCTCAGTTGTGCACTGGGGCCTCCCACTCCTCTTTCTATTCTGATTAGAGCCAGTTTGCGCTGTTCTGTGAATGGAGTAGTACATAGCGTTGTACGAGATCTTCAGTTTCTTGTCAATTTCTCGCATGGAATAGCCTTAATTTCTCAGAACAAGAATAGACTGATGAGTTTCAGGAGAAAGTTCTTTGTTTCTGGCTATTTTGAGCCTGTAATCGAACCCACAAATGCTGATGCTCCAGATACTCAACTAGTCTTAAGAAGGCCAGTTTTATTGCTTCTTTAACAGGACAACAGTTTTCAGCTGTGCTAACATAATTGCAAAGGGTTTTCTAATGATCAATTAGCCTTTTAAAATGATAAACTTGGATTAGCTAACACAACGTGCCATTTGAACACAGGAGTGATGGTTTCTGATAATGGGCCACTGTACGCCTATGTAGATATTCCATAAAAAATCTGCCGTTTCCAGATACAATAGTAATTTACAATATTAACAATGTCTACACTGTATTTCTGATCAATTTGACGTTATTTTAATGGACAAAAAAATGTTTTTCTTTCTAAAACAAGGACATTTCTAAGTGACCCCCAAACTTTTAACTTTTTTATGTTGCTTAGAAATCCGAAGAGAGTAGCCAGCAGAGATAGGTGGGCTGGGCTGAGGGAAGCTGAGGGTTGGGATGTGGAATTGGAGACAAGTGGGAGTGGCGTTGCTGGGCGGGAGATAGAATGATGGTGAAATATAAAGTATAAAAAATAAAACATAATAAAAAGTACGTTTGAATGACACTGAGAGATAGTGTTGTTTGAGGCTGATGCCGTGCAGGTGTTTGTACACATGCATATACACACACTCTCATTCAAATACACTCATACACGGACACACACACATGTAATAGTGCCAGACATGCACTATTGGACTTGCTGTTATGATTTTAGTTGTCCTTGATGTCTTTAGTTTTTTTTGCGTTGTTTTCTTTTGTCTTTTTTCTCATGAGTTAACTTCATTGGTTGTTGGTGCATTGGGGGGGTGGGGAATGGAATGAATTTTCTTTTATTATTGACTTTTCTTTTTTCTTGGGGGGCAGGGGGGCTGTGGGAGGGGTCTCGGGTGGTGGAGGGACAGCTATGTGGAACTGTGGGGGGATCTTGGAGGGTTTGCGTCCCTGTCTTTTTTGGCCTTGTGGGAGATCTGTTGACGTGCCCTTGAGCAGGGCATTGACCCTGGATGCTTCTGTGTGTCGCTCTGAATGGGAGTCTGTTGGATGACTGGTGTGGTATAGTTGTTGAGTGGCTTCACTGCAAGTATATTGTATGTTTTGGATATTCAAAAAAATAAAAATAAACACTGTTTAAACACTAGCTGAACTGCACGTTTTACTCCTGTCTTCACCCCAGGTGGTAAACACTCGTCTGAATGCACTCTGATCCTGACTGAGGGGGACTCAGCCAAGTCCCTGGCCGTCTCCGGGCTCGGCGTCATCGGGCGTGATCGCTATGGTGTCTTCCCACTAAGAGGAAAGATCCTGAATGTACGGGAGGCCACACACAAACAGGTGAGAGAGTAGAGAGCCGTTAGGTTGGTCTGGGAGAGTGTATGGGTGATTACAATCTAAATGATTCAAGTAGCTATCAGACTTACACCACAATAATAAGTTATCTTGTAAAGAGATAATTACTGAAGGGAAATACATAAATGATTTCCCAAATGTGGGGCAATAACCATTCAGATCAACTGAAAAGGAAATTGAGATCAACTGAAGCCAAACTCCACCAGAGCTAGAGTGGCCCACCCTGCCTATATTATGTTAGGGGAAACACTGACACAATCCATTTTTCTCTTTCCCACCAGATCATGGAGAACGCAGAGATCAACAACATCATCAAGATCGTGGGTCTGCAGTACAAGAAGAGCTACGACGACCCAGAGTCTCTGAGATCCCTACGCTACGGCAAGATCATGATCATGACCGATCAGGTTCTAATACTTTATCAATCCCACCAACGACTGACGTCTATAATTGACCCATGTCTTGGGATTTTCATCATCAATAATTGTAACAACAATGAGCGTAAAGCATCTTTCATACAGTATGCATGTTCAAAGCCTTGTTTTGTTGAAGTTACACTCTAAGGTTACTCTGAAATGGCATGATATTCCCTAAATAGTATGGTGTAATGCACCAAAAGTAATGCACTACATATGGAATAGGTTATCATTTTGGATGCACCCTTGGGTCATAACAATCCATACTAATAGTGTGTGTTTGTGTTGATGATCTGCTGACAGGATCAGGATGGCTCCCATATCAAGGGTTTGCTCATCAACTTCTTCCATCACAACTGGCCATCCCTGCTCAAACACACCTTCCTGGAGGAGTTCATCACGCCCATCGTTAAGGTAAGACTCACACAGGTAATAGCAGGGGTTCTGGGCTATTAGACACATTCTATATAGTCAAAGTAAGATTCATACATTGGTACAGCCGGTCCCAATTTTCTCCCTATCACTTCCCCTTGGCTTGAACTCTTCAGTGTTTGCAAATCTACACCGGCTGAAACCTCCATCATAGGACAAGGACTACATGACACAGTCGTGACCTCTAATTTCAGCTTATGGCAACTTACTTTAAACTGTTATAAAACACAAACAACGTTTAGATTGGCTTAAAACTAGCAAGCATGGTTGTAATGCTGCTTTGAACTCTTTCCTGCAGGTGAACAAGAATAAACAGGAGCATGCTTTCTACAGCATTCCAGAGTTTGACGAATGGAAGAAACAGACAGTCAACTTTAAAACCTGGCATATAAAGTACTACAAAGGTTTGTTCATCACATGTGGATAATCCTCCAAACTAACCATTATTGTTAGAAGCTATTCTGTTTCACACTACTGAGGCAAATCGAGCCAAGCTCTACTATACTGGCCTGAGTATACATCCACCATAGTTGCTGGAGCATGCTGGAAAGGACAATGTGGGAAAATAATATTTTAGCCAGCCAGCACAGTTTGGGTTGCCACGGTACTGTGAAAAGGGTTTGAGTGTTTGATTGCTTGTGTTCCAGGTTTGGGTACCAGCACAAGCAAGGAGGCCAAGGAGTACTTTGCAGACATGGAGAAACACCGGATCATGTTTAGATACGGCGGGACAGAGGACGATGCTGCCATCACACTGGTGGGTTTAACACTCTCTCTCCTTTTCCCTGTCTTGGTCTTCTGAACATGGTTTCAGTAAATGTACAGAACAAATGTCTAGAAAAGGTAGAAAATCAATTCTGAAATGGCTAAAACATTTTAGAAAATATATTCCTCAAGCGAGGATTGCTGTGCACACACTTAGTGCTTTCTTCAATCCTTCTGTCAACTCACACCTGAGACTTTGTTTTGACTTTGGGATTTGTCAGTGCTCTGCTTGAGAGATCCTTGCCAAATGGAGAGAGGACTGACAGTGATTTTGTTTGAATGACACGAACAGTGATCTATCCATTGCTGCCTGTCTCTAGGCGTTCAGTAAGAAGAAGACTGACGACAGGAAGGAGTGGCTCACTAACTTTATGGAGGACAGGAGACAGAGGAGGATGCACGGCCTGCCAGAGGTGAGCGGGACTGACTGTGTGACCGACTGGGTTCAAACCTGGGTCTCCTGCATGCCAGAAGACTGTTAGCCCGCTTAGCTTTAATAAACAAAAGATGTATCCACTTTTTTGTGTTATATTGTATTTGTGCATCTCTGAGTGATCTATCAATTCCAGGTGTCATTACATGTTTTCATGTGTATCTGAGATATTCACCATTCAAGTAGGTAGAAATACAGCCAGTATAACAAGTTTTGCATACCTCCTATTGCGTTAATCTTCAGGTCTCTGCAACGGTTACTCATCACACAAGTGTGCTTCACTGAAACATCTAGGTTCCATCTGCACTGTGAGAGAATGTCCAGATCATTCACATCAGTGCAGATGAAGGAAAGGAGACAAGGAGAGGAAGCAGCAGACTATTGAGATGCACCCAGTGAGAGACATTTTGATATTGGAGTTTGATTAAAGGAAGAGGATGTAGACTGTTCAGATGTTTGTGTTTTCATAGAGGGATCTCTCCACCATGGGAGTTACTTGGACCATGATGTATCACAGCTTGTTTAGAGTCTTTAGCTGGCTCAGATTCACACGCCTCTGAGGATTTGTGTTCAGCCCGTGTTACCCAAATATCCTAAGCATTGAAATGGAAATATTTCCTGAAAATTCTCTACTGTCTATCACTGATGTAAAGTAGCAGCTGCTTTCCCCTTGTGAATCCCATCAGAACCATGTCTAACACCGGTGACATCATCAGAGCTCTGCTTCAGTTCTGTTTATTTCTATTTCATCCTACAGCAATACCTGCACGGAACACAGTTTTGTAAATGACTCTGTTTGCTGTCGGTCGCTGATGCAAAGTAGACAACACTCTCCCTTGTGGCACTGATAAGACCATAACAACATCATAGCCCTGATTAAAGTCACTTTACGTTTCATCCTTTTATTGTCCCCATACAGCAATACCTGTACGGCACGCAGGCGAAACACCTCTCCTACAATGACTTCATCAACAAAGAACTCATCCTCTTCTCCAACTCCGACAACGAGAGATCCATCCCATCCTTGGTGGACGGTACGTATGCTTCGATCCACTAGACTATCTCCCTGGACACTCTTGTCTTAGTAGCTTTGTTGTTGTGTTTGTTGTCAAATGGCTTTGAAGTTTCATAAGGGAACTGAGAAGCCTGGAAACTTGATTTTAACAGAGTTCTTCACCTTCCTCTTGAATAATTGTTTGTGTGAAGTGGTCCCCCATTGATGACGTGTATCATTTGTTTATTTCAATCCCCATTAGCTGTTTGTTGCAACACCTACTCCTCATGCGGTCCACTTGTGATCCCCTTTTGAAGAGATGTGGTGTGGTCCTCTTTTGATGATGTCATGTGTGTATGTGTGTAGGACTGAAGCCAGGCCAGAGGAAAGTGCTGTTCACCTGTATGAAGAGGAATGATAAGAGGGAGGTGAAGGTGGCTCAGCTGGCTGGTTCAGTAGCAGAGATGTCTGCCTACCATCACGGAGAGGTCCGTAAACTTACTGAGCTATATGAAATATACTTACTGAGCTACGTATATTAAATATACTTACTGAGCTACGTATATGACATATACTTACTGAGCTACGTATATGAAATATACTTACTGAGCTACGTATATGAAATATACTTACTGAGCTACGTATATGAAATATACTTACTGAGCTACGTATATGAAATATACTTACTGAGCTACGTATATGAAATATACTTACTGAGCTACGTATATGAAATATACTTACTGAGCTACGTATATGAAATATACTTACTGAGCTACGTATATGAAATATACTTACTGAGCTACGTATATGACATATACTTACTGAGCTACGTATATGAAATATACTTACTGAGCTACGTATATGACATATACTTACTGAGCTACGTATATGACATATACTTACTGAGCTACGTATATTAAATATACTTACTGAGCTACGTATATGAAATATACTTACTGAGCTACGTATATGAAATATACTTACTGAGCTACGTATATGAAATATACTTACTGAGCTACGTATATGACATATACTTACTGAGCTACGTATATGAAATATACTTACTGAGCTACGTATATGACATATACTTACTGAGCTACGTATATGACATATACTTACTGAGCTACGTATATTAAATATACTTACTGAGCTACGTATATGAAATATACTTACTGAGCTACGTATATGAAATATACTTACTGAGCTACGTATATGAAATATACTTACTGAGCTACGTATATTAAATATACTTACTGAGCTACGTATATGAAATGTACTTACTGAGCTACGTATATTAAATATACTTACTGAGCTACGTATATTAAATATACTTACTGAGCTACGTATATGACATATACTTACTGAGCTACGTATATTAAATATACTTACTGAGCTACGTATATTAAATATACTTACTGAGCTACGTATATGAAATATACTTACTGAGCTACGTATATGAAATATACTTACTGAGCTACGTATATGACATATACTTACTGAGCTACGTATATGACATATACTTACTGAGCTACGTATATGACATATACTTACTGAGCTACGTATATGAAATATACTTACTGAGCTACGTATATGAAATATACTTACTGAGCTACGTATATTGAAATATACTTACTGAGCTGCGTATATTGAAATATACTTACTGAGCTACGTATATGACATATACTTACTGAGCTACGTATATGACATATACTTACTGAGCTACGTATATGACATATACTTACTGAGCTACGTATATGAAATATACTTACTGAGCTACGTATATGAAATATACTTACTGAGCTACGTATATGAAATATACTTACTGAGCTACGTATATGACATATACTTACTGAGCTACGTATATGAAATATACTTACTGAGCTAAGTATATGACATATACTTACTGAGCTACGTATATGAAATATACTTACTGAGCTACGTATATGAAATATACTTACTGAGCTACGTATATGACATATACTTACTGAGCTACGTATATGAAATATACTTACTGAGCTAAGTATATGACATATACTTACTGAGCTACGTATATGAAATATACTTACTGAGCTACGTATATGAAATATACTTACTGAGCTACGTATATTGAAATATACTTACTGAGCTGCGTATATTAAAATATACTTACTGAGCTACGTATATTAAAATATACTTACTGAGCTACGTATATTAAAATATACTTACTGAGCTACGTATATTAAAATATACTTACTGAGCTACGTATATGACATATACTTACTGAGCTACGTATATGACATATACTTACTGAGCTACGTATATGACATATACTTACTGAGCTACGTATATGACATATACTTACTGAGCTACGTATATGACATATACTTACTGAGCTACGTATATGACATATACTTACTGAGCTACGTATATGACATATACTTACTGAGCTACGTATATGAAATATACTTACTGAGCTACGTATATGACATATACTTACTGAGCTACGTATATGACATATACTTACTGAGCTACGTATATGACATATACTTACTGAGCTACGTATATGACATATGCGTACTGAGCTACGTATATGACATATACTTACTGAGCTACGTATATGAAATATACTTACTGAGCTACGTATATGACATATACTTACTGAGCTACGTATATGACATATACTTACTGAGCTACGTATATGACATATACTTACTGAGCTACGTATATGACATATACTTACTGAGCTACGTATATGACATATGCGTACTGAGCTACGTAGATGAAATATGCGTACTGAGCTACGTAGATGAAATATGCTTACTGAACTACGTATATGAAATATACTTACTGAGCTACGTATATGAAATATACTTACTGAGCTACGTAGATGAAATATACTTACTGAGCTACGTAGATGAAATATGCTTACTGAACTACGTATATGAAATATACTTACTGAGCTACGTATATGAAATATACTTACTGAGCTACGTAGATGAAATATGCTTACTGAACTACGTATATGAAATATACTTACTGAGCTACGTATATGAAATATACTTACTGAGCTACGTAGATGAAATATGCTTACTGAACTACGTATATGAAATATACTTACTGAGCAATAGGAAATATATTTACTGAGCTACGTATATGAAATATACTTACTGAGCTACGTATATGAAATATGCTTACTGAACTACGTATATGAAATATACTTACTGAGCAATAGGAAATATATTTACTGAGCTAAAGGAAATACAGTGGTGGAAAAGTACCCAATTATCATACTTGAAGTAAAGATACCTTAATAGAAAATGACTCAAATAAAAGTGACCCAGCAAAATACTACTTGAGTAAACATTTAAAAGTATTTGGTTTGAAATATACTTAAGTATCAAAAGTAAATGTAATTGCTAAAATATACTTAAGTATCAAAAGTCAAATTTAAAGTACAAATGATTTCAAATTCCTTATATTAAGCAAACCAGATGGCACCATTTTCTTGTTTTTTATTTTATTTACAGAAAGCCATGGGCTTTCATGGGCTTTCATGGGCTTTCATGGGCTTTCATGGGCTTTCATGGGCTTTCATGGGCTTTCATGGGCTTTCATGGGCTTTCATGGGCTTTCAAAGCCAACAGTCAGACATTAATAATTGGAGGCAGTAGGGATGACGAGGGATTTTCTCTTGATAATTGTGTGAATTGGACCCTTTTCCTCTCCTGCTAAAAATTCTAAATGTAACAAGTACTTTTAGGTGTCAGGGAAAATGTATGGTGTAAAAAGTACATGATGTTCTTTAGGAATGTAGTGGAGTAAAAGTTGTAAAAATACATTAATAGTAAAGTACAGATACCCCAAAAAACTATATAAGTAGTACTTTAAAGTATATTTACATAAGTACTTTACACCACTATTGAAATATAGTTAGAGAGCTATCTTCCACTTTAAATCAATACTGTCTGAAGAGACTTTGTTTCCCACAACAACGCTGTTTTGACACGTGTGCCTCTGTTTGTGTGTGATCAGCAATCCCTGTTGATGACGATTGTGAACTTGGCCCAGAACTTTGTGGGCAGCAACAACGTGAACATCCTGCAGCCGCTGGGTCAGTTTGGTACCCGCATCAACGGGGGCAAGGATGCTGCCAGCCCCCGTTACATCTTCACCATGCTCAGGTAATGCCTCCCAGGGTCAAAACAGAATTGTGCTAGCTATTTGATTGGTCTACTTGTTGTATGATTTGTATGGGCCATTGTGTCATCCTGAAGTGCAGTCATACCTGCTTGATTTAAAAAAAAAAAAGGTTAATGATGTATTTCTGGTAAACTTTGTTTATACATCACCTTTCATAAAACACATTAAAACTCTAAATGCTTTAAAAATGTATTTATTATGAAGTAATGTCACTTTCTCAGTCCTCTGGCCAAGATGTTGTTCCCAGTGGTGGACTCCAGCCTGCTGAAGTTCCTGAATGATGACAACCAGAAGGTGGAGCCAGAGTGGTACATCCCCATCCTCCCTTTGGTGCTGGTGAACGGGGCCGAGGGCATCGGGACGGGCTGGGCCTGCAAGATCCCCAACTACGACCACAGAGAGATAGTCAACAACCTGTACCGCATGCTCAACATGCAGGACCCTCTGCCCATGGTGAACATTTACAACGTTCAAACGTATTTCATTACATAAGATAAGATCAACTTTATTGTCCCAGGGGGGAAATTTGTTGTGGACCCACAAGCAGCGCTATTGTTCATTTGGTTTTAGGATTTTATTGTTTAAAGCATATCAACTCTGATTAATATTTTTGTACATTGATACCATTATACATTAAAACCTTTAGCTAAGTCAATTGTCATTTGGGATTTTAAAACATGTTTTGATTGAACTGGATAAACCACCAACTTTCTGTGTCTGCGGTCATCCAGAAGTTCAGCAGGCTGGAGTCCACTGCTGGGAACGATAATCAAGATTTGTGTTAATCATGTTATAAGTAAGTCAGCTAACATAATGACGTTTGACTGAATATTCCTACGTCTCTCCTTTCCCAGCTGCCCAGCTATAAGAACTTTAAAGGCGTGATCCATGAGTTGGGTCAGAACCAGTACATGGTCAGTGGAGAGATCTCTGTCCTGGACAAGAACACCATTGAGATCACTGAGCTGCCCGTTCGCACCTGGACACAGGTACACTATTGCTAAGGACAGGATATATCACACCTGGACACAGGTACACTATTGCTAAGGACAGGATATATCACACCTGGACACAGGTACACTATTGCTAAGGACAGGATATATCACACCTGGACACAGGTACACTAAGGACAGGATATATCACACCTGGACACAGGTACACTAAGGACAGGATATATCACACCTGGACACAGGTACACTAAGGACAGGATATATCACACCTGGACACAGGTACACTAAGGACAGGATATATCACACCTGGACACAGGTACACTAAGGACAGGATATATCACACCTGGACACAGGTACACTATTGCTAAGGACAGGATATATCACACCTGGACACAGGTACACTATTGCTAAGGACAGGATATATCACACCTGGACACAGGTACACTATTGCTAAGGACAGGATATATCACACCTGGACACAGGTACACTATTGCTAAGGACAGGATATATCACACCTGGACACAGGTACACTATTGCTAAGGACAGGATATATCACACCTGGACACAGGTACACTATTGCTAAGGACAGGATATATCACACCTGGACACAGGTACACTATTGCTAAGGACAGGATATATCACACCTGGACACAGGTACACTATTGCTAAGGACAGGATATATCACACCTGGACACAGGTACACTATTGCTAAGGACAGGATATATCACACCTGGACACAGGTACACTATTGCTAAGGACAGGATATATCACACCTGGACACAGGTACACTATTGCTAAGGACAGGATATATCACACCTGGACACAGGTACACTAAGGACAGGATATATCACACCTGGACACAGGTACACTAAGGACAGGATATATCACACCTGGACACAGGTACACTAAGGACAGGATATATCACACCTGGACACAGGTACACTAAGGACAGGATATATCACACCTGTCCATCACTTCTGGTCATCTAGCTGCTTTGACGGAATGAGTGAAGGAGATGTTGAACCTTTGTTTCTATGCTGTGATGTTGTGTTTGTTAATTCTTGTAATGGACTCTGTTCTCTCTCCTCCTGCCCCTCTTTGTCTCTCTCCTCCCCCCTCCTCTCTCACTCTCCTCCCTCTCGCTCTGTCCCTCCCCTCCCTCTCTCCTCTCTCACTCTCCTCTCTCTCTCCTCTCCCTCCCCTCCCTCTCTCCTCTCTCTCCCTCCAGGCCTACAAGGAGTCGGTACTAGAGCCCATGCTCCAGGGGACAGAGAAGACTCCAGCTCTGATTAATGACTATAAGGAGTACCACACGGACCAAACCGTCAAGTTTGTAGTTCGCATGTCAGAGGAGAAGCTGGCCCAGGCAGAGGCTGCTGGACTACACAAAGTCTTCAAGCTACAGTCCAGCCTCACCTGCAACTCCATGGTTAGTACCACTCCCCAAATCTGGGTTCTATTCACTAGGCACCAAACAGAAGAAAACGGACTGAAACAGGGAGAAACTACCTGAGCTTGTTCAATAATAAACGCCTTGGTTTCATTATCCGTAGCAAAACAGTTTCGCTAATGAATACGACCCTGTATTTGAGTTGAACTTATAGCTGTATTGACTCCCACTGTTTATTCATTATATACACCTCTTTGGATGAAGTGCTCTGTTTTGTGTATATACAGAGCACTCCTATTATAGGAATTACATCTGTCTGGATGATGGGATTCTTTGGAATGAGTCTATCATCTAAAAAGGGGAAAACATTTTGAGGTGTTTCATGGTTTTTAACCTGTTTTGGAAAGGAAAACTATCTAAAGTAGTTGTTCTCCCCTCAGGTGTTGTTTGACCACATGGGCTGTCTGAAGAGGTATGACTCGGTCCAGGACATTCTCAAGGAGTTCTTTGAGCTGCGGTTGCACTACTACAAGCTGAGGAAGGATTGGTTAGTGGGGAGCCTGGGGGCGGAGGCTTCCAAACTGTCCAATCAGGCACGATTTGTACTGGAGAAGATCGAAGGAAAGATCACAATCGGTGAGAATTTTAACTGCATCCCAGAGAGAGAGGGAGAGGACTCCCTCCGCCTCTGTCTCTCCCTCTGTCTCTCCCTCTGTCTCTCCCTCTGTCTCTCCCTCTGTCTCTCCCTCTGTCTCTGCCTCTGTCTCTGCCTCTGTCTCTGCCTCTCCCTCTGTCTCTCCCTCTGTCTCTCCCTCTGTCTCTCCCTGTCTCTCCCTCTGTCTCTCCCTCTGTCTCTGTCTCTGCCTCTGTCTCTGCCTCTGTCTCTGCCTCTGTCTCTCCCTCTGTCTCTCCCTCTGTCTCTCCCTCTGTCTCTCCCTCTGTCTCTGCCTCTGTCTCTGCCTCTGCCTCTGTCTCTGCCTCTGTCTCTCCCTCTGTCTCTCCCTCTGTCTCTCCCTCTGTCTCTCCCTCTGTCTCTGCCTCTGTCTCTGCCTCTGTCTCTCCCTCTGTCTCTCCCTCTGTCTCTCCCTCTGTCTCTCCCTCTGTCTCTCCCTCTGTCTCTGCCTCTGCCTCTGCCTCTGTCTCTGCCTCTGTCTCTCCCTCTGCCTCTGTCTCTCCCTCTGCCTCTGTCTCTCCCTCTGCCTCTGTCTCTGTCTCTCCCTCAATATTTATTTCAATTGGCAATTTGGTACTAGAGTACTGCTATATTAATGTTGTTTGTCTATAGAGAACAAGTCTAAGAGGGATCTGATCAGGATGCTGGTGCAGAAAGGCTTTGAGTCGGACCCTGTGGCAGCATGGACCAAAGCACAGGAAAAGGTACTGTTAGCATCCTGCCACTGTCCAACATTCAGCCCTGTGACTGGCTGAGACCACTTGACGCTTCAACACCCTGTATTCTGATTGGACATCTTCCTGGTCTCTCTATAGGCTCTGGAGGAGGATGATCGTGATGGTAATGACAGTGACGGCTCTGTGGACTCTGTGTCATTGTCGGGACCAAACTTCAACTACATCCTCAACATGCCTCTGTGGTGCCTGTCCAAGGAGAAGGTGGACGAGCTGCTCCGACAGAGAGACATCAAGGTACTGACTCAGAGAGGAAGGGTGTAGACACCTGCCTGTCAAAGACTTGCAATTCTATTCAATAGATCTTTATCGTCCCCAAAGGGCTATTCATTTGCAGCAACATTACACAAGTAGTCAGGGGCTGAGTGTCTTTAAACAGTTGTGTGTGTGTTTTGTTCTTGGAGCATAGTGTGTGAACATCAGTGCTTTTTTAATATGTGTATGTGATCGCAGAGGGAAAGGAACCCACACGCTCTGTGTTACTAGCACCATGTCTTTTATCAACTGAGTATGTGTTGTTCAACAGAAAGGAGAGTTGAATGAGCTGCAGAGGAAGTCTCCTGAGGATCTGTGGAAGGAGGACCTGGCCGTCTTCATTGAAGAACTGGATGTGAGTGGTACCAGCACTATGTGCAGCAGAGTCACTCATCTGTCACTCTTCTGAGTCACTCATCTAAGTCACTGCTTAAGAAGGGACTACAATCATTCATGCCTACTTGTGCGAGACTGCTTTTGTTGGGGAGAAGTCGGTTAATCTCCAGGTTTCTTTCTCCAGGCTTTACTGACAGCAGATCTATTCGTATATGTTTGGCTTTTATCTCCTTTCACTATAAACCGTCACCTCAATACAAGTGACCTCGACCATTTACAAAAAGTGACTGTGGTGTGTTCTCTCCCCGTCTGTGTGACAGAAAATCGAGGCCCAGGAGCAGGCAGACATGAGTGCAGGTAGAGGCACCAAGCTGGTGAAGGGCAAGGTGGGCAAGCCCAAGGTGAAGAAACTACACCTGGAGGAGACGCTGCCCTCGCTGTACGGCCGCAGGGTCGTACCCACCATCACACAGGCCATGAAGACTGACGCCTCCAAGAAGATGACCAAGAAGAAGAAGGTATAACATGTCATATTTAAGATGAATCCTCTCTATGCTTCATTATTAACGGTCCAGTCTGTAATGTTTCCAGACAATTCCAACCATTGAAGTTGATGATTTATACCCAGTGCCGTATGAGCTTAGATCAACTGTATACCTCTGTCATAGCTCAGCATTGTTTGCATTGTTCTCTGTGTGTTTTCAGGCATTAGACATGACGTGTGTGTGTGTGTTGGCCTCTCAGGGTGATGCGGACCTGGTGATGAAGCTGGAGTTTGATGATGAGATGGGAGTGCTGGGGTCAGACGGGGGAACAGGGGAGAACTCCCTCAACTCCTCCTCTAATACACCAGCCACAACCCCTGCCAAGCCCAAGGCCCCCCGGGTCAAACAGGAGAAGAAGGAGCCAGGTCAGCAGATGTTCCATTCTCCTTTCATGTGTCTCATCTTATTGGGGTTCAGTCATGAATTGGGGGAGAAGGGGAGACATATGAGAGGGATAGACAGGTAGGTGGTGGACCCAAGTATTGTATCCCTTCCTCTTGGGGCAATTTGTAGTTGGGAGTCAGAAGTTCTACCACTAGAGGAAACTTTGGCGCTCATTTACTTTAATCACACTTCATGGCTACTAAATAAAAGACCTGAAATCTGAATGTTCTCTATATCAGGTACTCCCAGAGCCAGGAAACCCCCCACACCCAAAGGATCATCTGGTAAGAAGGTGAAGAAGCGTAACCCCTGGTCGGAGGATGAGTCCAAATCAGAGAGTGACCTGGAGGACAGTGAACCTGTGGTCATCCCCCGAGACACCAAGTCACAACGGGCCTCAGGTAACCACTTACCTACTGGGTTGTGTTCATTAGGACACACCATTAAAACAGACTGGTTTTTGTTGGATAAGTTCAGACAGTAGCTTCCTTTTTCACTGTGGTTTAGGGTGTTTTCTTCGTGTTCACTGTCCTGTTAGAACTAGGGAAAGGCATTTTTCCTGATCACAGTAGTTAACTGGGCCCTAATCTCAGTTAACCCAGAACTAAAGTCTTGCGTAATTGGTCAGCTGCTCGATTTAAGTTCTGGGTCTATACCTGTAAAGAGAAGAGCTGAAGAGATGCTAGAATGAGGAACAGAACCGGAACGAGTAGCTCTCTCTCACTTTGAATGTCACCTCTCCTTTCGAAATTGGAAAGATGCCAGTAATGAAAAACACTGAAACTACTGCTGCTCGTCCCATTCCTTCACGACAGATTGTACTGTACCAGTTATGTTTCTCGGTCTACGAGAGATTATCTGGGCCTAGAGTTTTTTCTGGTCCAGTCACGTAGTCGATTGGTTGGTTTTTCTTCAACTGTTTTAACCAATCTTATGTTTTTAATTGCATATTCTTTGTGATTGGTCCTTGAGGCCATTTTGAAATGTTTAAAAGCCTCATTCTTATTTCTGTAGAAAGCCGAAACGTGGTGGTTCTACTTTTTGCAATAAAGACGCTCTTTTATTTAATTCCATTTGTCCTCCAAGTGTTGATGGATATCCTGTCTACCCCAGTTCACTCCTCAATTCATGTTCCTTGGTTAGAAAGCAATGTAATGGCAGTGATATTTTCCCTTTGCAGGTCATGTGGTCAGAACTCTGGTCTTGCTAATTCTAACATAATAGTTTTGCCTCATTGTCATTCTACACACTATGCTGTCTGTCACCTGGGGTGACTATAACTTGAAACTCCATCAGCTCTTTGAAAGTCTGAAAGTCTGGTTCTCCCTGGCTTGATGAGCCTGAAGTCTGACAGCAGCGTGACGCAATCCATATGCAATAGGAGAGGTTATGCTACAATTCTCAGCTCTCAAAACACTGATTTGACTCACACTATGAACTCTCTGTAGCTCTTCCTTATCACTAGTAGTGGGCTTTTAGGACATGCTGCCTTTCAGAAATCATTACAAATCGATCAAACTACATCAAGTGATTCAAAACACACCCACATTTATAATGAACTTTGTCTGTTCCTCAGCGACCAAGCCCAAGTACACATTTGACTTCAGTGAGGAAGAGTATGGAGGAGAGGAAGAGGATGATGATGATGATGATGCTGCATCCTTGCCAGCCCGGCCCTGCAAAGATGACTTCACTGCCTCCTCCGAAACTAAAGACCGATACAATGACCACAGCAATGATGATGAAGATATCTTCCCATCGCCCAAACAGACCACCACCACCGTCTCACCAGCAAAGAAGAAGAAGGAACCAGAGAGTATATTCTCCTCCTCCAAATCAGCCTGCTCCTCTGAAAAGAGCAATGACAGTGGTGAGTTCACACAGCAAGGTCTGCATGTTTGCCTTGTCTTGTACTTTCTTTAGTAAAAGGTTAGATGTATATTTCTTGTTTTTATTTCCAGTCTTGTGTGTTTGTCTATGAAAAAGGACTTTGTCTGTACATAATCTCCTAGTCCCTGCATTCATCTGAGGGTTAATGTCAGTTACTCTTGTCTTCCAGATGACCTGAAGTTGGACAGTGACGGGGATGACAAGGCCTTCTCATACTCCAGCAGCTCTGCCTTCGACAAACCCGTCCCAGCTAAGAAAGGTAACACACAGAGCCAAATATGTATCTACAGCCTGGCCACATTAAACAGACGTACATTTGTGTACCTTCATTAAGTACTTCTTACGTTTCAAATGAAATAATGGGCTGCTTACTTAAGACAGAACAATAGGGAGGTTGGTCAGGGAGGATGGGTGGGCGTATACCGCTATCAAGAGGTTGTGTGTTCGAGTTGCGTCAGAGACAACTAGCATTTTAGCTAACCTTTCCCCTGACCTTTTTCCTAACCTTAACCTAATTCTAATGACAATCTAGGAAAAATTCTCCTTTCCTTTGACATTGACACAACAAGCAGCCTGGTCTCAGAGCAAGACGTATAATACTATATGTCCTTCCAACACGTATGATACTTTCGACATCCAATTCGTATGATGTTGTATGACCGCTATTACATTAATATGCACTATATAGGGAATAGGGCTCTGGTCTATAGTAGTGCACTATATAGGGAATAGGGCTCTGGTCTATAGTAGTGCACTATATAGGGAATAGGGCTCTGGTCTATAGTAGTGTACTATATAGGGAATAGGGCTCTGGTCTATAGTAGTGCACTATATAGGGAATAGGGCTCTGGTCTATAGTAGTGCACTATATAGGGAATAGGGCTCTGGTCTATAGTAGTGCACTATATAGGGAATAGGGCTCTGGTCTATAGTAGTGCACTATATAGGGAATAGGTCTCTGGTCTATAGTAGTGCACTATATAGGGAATAGGGCTCTGGTCTATAGTAGTGCACTATATAGGGAATAGGGCTCTGGTCTATAGTAGTGCACTATATAGGGAATAGGGTGGTTTTTTAGACACAGCCATGGTGTCTTGCTGAGATCCTTGTTATTATTGATCCCTGTTACCCACAGCAGTGAAGAAGCCTTCGGATGCAGCTCCCAAACCCAGGAAAGCACCAGTACCCAAAGAGCCACCAAAACAGAAGTTGGACACGTCCGTTTGGGACTCCGACTCAGATACCGGCTCCAAGAAGCCTGCAACACCACTCAAAGGTACAGGCTTACCTCACAATGACCAGTGGAGTCAGTAAGCTTACAATCTATTTCTCTATGAATATAAAAGATTGACAAGTGTAAACTGACTATAAAAGGGTGTGAACCGAGTGTAACCTGGGTGTGAACCGAGTGTAACCTGGGTGTGAACCGAGTGTAACCTGGGTGTGAACCGAGTGTAACCTGGGTGTGTTTTTCCTTACCTGTGTAGGTAAAGGCGGAGGGAGGAAGAGGAAGCAGTCTGAATCTGAAGAGGATGATTTCAGTCCCAAGAAGACTCCTGGGAAAACACCCAAAGCCCCTACCAGTAGGGTAAGAAAGTGTGTGTGTCATTGAATCATATAGGATATAAGAAGATACTAAAAAACGAAGACTTCCATACAACACGATACTTAGTCTTCTCGTCTTCTCCCTGTGTAGAAACTGTCAAAGAAAGCAGTCGTGACCCCACCCCCCATGTCAGATGATGATGATGTAGACTCCAACCGTTTCAGCCAATCCGGCACGGCATCCCGAGACCGACCGTGCAGAAGCAGGGCCAAGAAGGAAGTGAAGTACTTTGCTGAGTCAGCGTCAGGGTCAGACGACGATCAGTACGACATGTTCGACTAGACCATGGAATCCTTCCCACACAGGCTCTGTTCCAATGCTTTCTCCCTCCCTTGAAGTAATCACAGATCTTCATTGGTTGGTACCCCATGCTGTCACCTATCCAATCAATTATGATCTGTGATCACCTTGATGAAATCAGGAAGGATGGGTTTTTAAACAATTTGAACAGCCATTTGCACACACATCGCTTGAGTAATTTTAATGTGCATCCTTCCTTGACTTTCTAGAAGAAATCATCTGAGAGGTGGGATAGGTGTCGGCAGTGGTTGTTTAAATATCCAGTCATGTTTAAATATCATGTGATTATTTCAACGTAAGAAGGAAGAATTTAGTTTTGAAGTATTCAACCAGGACCAGACACACACTGGTTGAAATACCCCTGTGCTGTGTCCCACAGACTTTTGTACATCCCCCCCCCCCCTTTAATTTTAATGGTGACTTTAATGCTTTCTACTGTGTAGGTGTTTTACACTTTTTATTATACATACAAAACAATTTTGTTTTTTAAATTATTATTATTACCATGGAAATGTTCTGTATTTGTCCTAAGCAGCTTTTAGAAGTTAGGAACGCGGTGCTTCAGCACATTTTAACTGTTTAAAAAGTAAAGAAGAGACTATGTACCTTTTTGAACATGAACTTGGAAGTAAACAATGAAATGTAAATTATTCTCAGGCTGTTGTGTTTTCTGTAAGATTTTCTTAATTGACTTCACTCTATTTCCTGCAGAGCAGAACTGTAGGAACACAATTCTCTCTCTCTCTCTCTCACACACACACACACACACACACTATTCAAGGCTTCGAGGTTACAGTAAATCTAAATATTTGGGTTATAACACGTTCACACGTTATGTATTTTAAAATAAATATATTTTTATTACTTTGCCAGGGCATTTCATGGTAAAGTTAAACAGTATATGAACATATAAAGCATTGTTAATATACAAACAGACAATATTGAAATCGAAAACAAGATAGAAGCTCACTGTAAAGCTCCCTATGAGGACGTCCTGCTTTCTCTTCCCACCAGGCCAGCAGGAGGTTCTGGGTAAATGTATAATCACCATGACAACTCCCTGCTGCCCTGCCCACCCTCCAGAAAGACAAAGTTAAGAAAACTCAACCATAATTTGATCATGTCTCTTCATAATAACACTAACTATACAACACTGCATATGATGACAATGAGGTTTTCTGATACCGATGGGGTGAAAAAGGCAATGATATACATTATTTGTAAATGTTAAACTTTTGAACATTTTTGAACAGGCATAACAACAA